>NC_068312.1:32985480-33087980 GCF_025860055.1 Xyrauchen texanus
TCCTATCTGTCCTTCCGATGCACCATCCCCATTGGGATCAATTCATTTGCAGCATTCTCTAATGCAGCATAAACTCTAGTATGCACTGTAGAGTGTAGGGAGACCGACTTGATTGCGACATTCACAGTACTTCATGAGAGTGGGCTCTACAGAGCTACAGGGCTCCTTTGGTGTGCTTTTTTGGTCTTGATTCTCTTATTGGTGGATCTTTTCGCTTCAGGATCATGGGAAGTAACATTTTCACCAGGAATTCTGCTATTAAACACGTTTTTCTAAAATGAAGTTGAAATAGCGATGATGGCTTCAACATGATGGCTTCAACATGATGGCTTGATGGCTCCAACAGATATGCCATATGCCATTGATTAACAACCTCTGAGCTCATGACAGGTTAGTTTTTAAAGGTTTAAAAACGATCAATTTGCCTATGAAGAAATTAAATGGGATTTTTACGCCTTGAAGACTACTGTTGCACACTATTTTGTCAACTGAGAATGCTGTGAGCATCATTTTGGGAAAAACTATCATCCCAACTCAAACACGAATGCAGGAAACAAATTCAAACGAAGACTGGATATTTACAGGTTTATTGTTTTTTAGCAGATATTACTTGAGTAGGGTGGTGCATAGCAGATAGCAATATTAATCTCATGTTCTTCACTCTTCAGATCAATTTTAGCGAATAGGCCTAAATGTTACCAACTGGCCTTAAAGTGATTTTCATTGGATGTATAAAGTCAGTTCCCCTCAAGTTCACACAGTTGTCCTACCAGGGTAACCACAGGCATAGTTCATCACATTAACTATGGACATGTTTTACTAATTTTTGACAACCAGAAAGTGTCCAAATACTTTTTATTCTCATTCTAATCCAGTAGATCTTCAATATTATTTCATCATTTAAAACCTAACAAACTTCTTTTTGTGAAATGCTTTGCTGCAATGTGACAAAAATATTTTTGGGGACCACTTAAAATGAAGAATTGAAGGCAAAATGGTGACTAAAAATGGTGAAAAAGGTATACATCCCTTATACGTTCATTCAAATATTAACATTTTCCTACCCACCCAGTGCTTCCTGCTGTAACCATGACCCTCACAAAAGCATTCAAACACTGTAGCCATCCCCATTAGTCTTTCTTACTGGCAAAGATTGTGTTGTGTTTGCGGTTATCACTTGATCTTGTGAGTATTTTGTCAACAGTCCTGAAAGCACTTAGTCAGGTTATGTTATAAGGAGCTTGAAGGGTCACAGACAATATTTTTGTATATCATAGTGCCACAACAGCATCATCGCTCTTGCGGTTCAGTGATATGCTTATTGAATCAGAACCTCTGAGGTGTTTTTCCATCATACAAAGTCTGTGTGTGCTAGCGTCTGTTTGAAAATTTAGCCATGCATATTTTTGTGTGTATGTGTGTGTGTGTGTGTGTGTGTGTGTGTGTGTGTGTGTGTGTGTGTGTGTGTTGCAGGCTGTTTCTCCTGAGTCAGAGCAGATGAGACTCGGGTGAGCCCAGCGGGGTTAGGGAGTAGGGAGGTGTCACGTCAGAGGCTGATCTCCACTGTCAGTTCGAGATTGATGTCTGGCCGTGACATTGCCATCTCAAAATCCCCTCTCACATGCAGCTCGGCATCCGGGGAAACAAAAATACACACATACTGTTCGTGCAAAGCAACATACTGCAAATTTATTGTAGACTGCTGCCAATGAGCTTTGGTTCAGATTTGTGTACACAGTAAAATACATTTAGTGATTTCTCTTAGCATTGGTTTTCTATTTCCTGTTATTCAAAGATACACACACTCACAGGACACTCAGAGACATCTCAAAGGACATCTCTTATATGCGATAGTGTTTTTATGGAGGCAATATTTTCGATAACCTAACCATCCTAAAGGCCTAACAAAGGCCTTGTTATTGGACACTTTCATTCTTGGATTAAACTAATCATGATTTATTGTAAATAGTGAAATCTTACAATGGCAACAGTAATTAAAAAATTATTGTGTTTGAATGGTGCTATAAAACCTCCAAAACAAAACATGATTTGGTCAATTTATAGAGTTATTAATGTGAAATTTTCACTATAGCAGTAAGCACATTTTCAAACAATTGACCATCACAAGAATAGTCAAACCTGTTTTGATGGTATTTTCAGATATTTGAAAGATACTTCACATATTTCTGCTATTATCTTGCCAGTTGCAGACTGGCACTTGTGGCATCAACAATTTTAGATAAACCCACCCCTAAGCGGTTGGTTAAAAAAAAAAAAAAAAAGCAAACTGGTCTATCACTTTACATGATGGTTAGATGTCTCATCCTGTCTATGTGTGCTGTTCTTGGCTCAAGTTAGCTGTAAAGTGGACCAGACTTTCTGCTGAAAGTAAAAAGTCTGGCTAAGACGTATTAGTCAATATCAACAAGAAGTCTCAGAATAAGTTTCCATTTGCCCTGTATTTGATCTTATTCCTGTCTAGAAAACAAAAACAAAAAAACAATTAAGATATTAAGAGATCTCTTTTTTTATATATTTCTTTTCTTTTTGATTAAATACTTGCAATAGGGTACTTATGAGTTTAACATTTTGAAAACCAACCACATCTTAAGAATTTATATCCTGATTGCATTGACTTCTCTGCTGACACATAAAAATTGCTTCACATTATACACATGGGGGTGCAGAAATGTCAGAATCGATGAAAGAGGACAGATGTCGGCATAAATTTGCACACTTTCTGAATTTTAAACCTTGTTTTTTAGCGCATGAGCAAGCCCCTCAGACTAGGGGGATTTACATGCCAGATCTGTCAAAACAATACAATTGTTTCTCTTTTTTGGAAGCCCAATGCAGTAACTGACAAGAAAGTCTCCACATGTTTTTGAAGGGTCAGCTGAACTTTCTGTCATGCAGATCTTTAACTTGCACATCCATTTATGCACAAATACAGGGGCAAGTGAGGAATCTATATCCCATTCTGCTTCATAGGGACATCAAGTCTGTAAATTATACAATGACTTTCAGAAGGGCCAAATTCCTTAAAGGGATAGTTCACCCAAAAATGATCACCCAATCATTTACTCACTCATGTTGTTCAAAACCATTATGCCTTTCTGAGTGGAACAAAAAAGAACTTTCACTGCATCTTTTTTTTCATACTATGGAAATGAATGGTGACTGAGGTTGAGTTTCAGCCTAACATGTCTTTTATGATAGCTGTATGCCTCTTTTTCTTTCTTTCTTTCTTTCCCTTCCTACCAGCCATCCATCCATCCATCCGTAAAACACAAAAGGAGATGTTATGCAAAATGACAGCCTCAGTCACCATTCACTTTCATTGCTTTTTTCCGTACAATGGAAGTGAAAGGTGAATGAGGCTGACATTCTGCCTATAATCTCCATGCTTATAACATGTAAATATAAAATAAAGATAATGACAGCATTTTGTATTTTGTCAAAGTCAATAAAATGATACTTATATGTGTATAAATACAGTATATGTTTATGTGAAGAAGACCCTCCCCCAACCTTTTGTTTAAAATGGTTTAAACATTATTTGGGGGTCAGATGGTTTGTGTTTTTCTACAGTGACATTAAGAAAGTTCCAGACAAAGTGTAAAACAAAGGGAAAAGGGAAGGAATAAATTGCATGGGTGGTATTCTCACATGCAGCTGAGTCAATATGCTACATTACTGAGTGTCAAGGGCAGATGTTTGCCCTTGAATGTACTGTACATCCAGTGTAGGAAGTAACCTGCTGAGAAAGTCAAACATCTTCCATAGGCACCGCAGTGCACCTGGGCAATGGTTCACAGCCAAATCCCAGTCATGAATATTGGAGCCAACTCCTGCCAGACTGTACCGTGTCGCTGTAACTTGCCAATGTTTCTAGCTATATTTTCCCAAAGAGGTCAGTTTGATTGACAAGGAAGAGGACTGAAATACCACAAAGAGTTGGCACAAATAATTATTCATATTATTCATCTCGGTTGCGAGATGCAAAAATTCAGATACAAAAATTGTCATGTCATCATAGTTGTGTGTGTATCCACCGTGCTCTGACCCATAAGGTTATTATGTAATGATAGCCTGCAGTGTTCTCAGTACAGAGATTTAGAAAAGAGTAATTATGGGCATTGTGTCTGTGCTGCTTGGCCGTCCTGTTCCACCCTCCATCTGTCCGCAGTTAATTACCACTCCTGTTTTCTGTGATCAAGATGAGAGTGAGCGAGAGATAGATAACAAGAAGAAGGAGACCATTTGAGGATACAAACTACAAAATTGAAGACATGTTTGATACCAATAAGAAAACTACTAACTGTGACCTAGTGGTTAGAGTTCTGTTGTGAGTTATGAGTGACACATGTTTGAATCCTGCTTGCGCCAATACCTGTCTTGTTTCATTCCTAAGCAAATCATTCTTTTGAGTTGGTCTTTTAAATAAGTTCCGAGTTTCACAACTAGTCTGAACGTTCGTTCTAAAATCAGGACTGAGTCGATCCGAGCAGTTGTTGGGTAAAGAACTCTTTGAACCATCTCTTTCAGACACATCCAACTCGAAAGAGCCAGAGAACCGATGAATGAACTGTAATGGTGGAGATTTTGATTCATCACAGTGTCTCAAATCTTTTAAATAAGTTCAACAAAAAGATTTGTTCACATTTGTTAAGTAGGTAGTGACCAGTGAGTATCTTTTAGATGAATCATTGTATCATTCACCCAAAAAGTTAGTTTGATAACACTGAATCATTCACGATAATTAACAAGGCTTATTTCTTTATCTCTACAGAGCTAATCATACAAGGGTTTTCAAACTGGGATCCAAGCAAGGGGATGCTAGGGGGTTCATGGATCATTTCTGAGAAGAAAAGTTTTAAAACATTTTAAAAACATATTTAAAAAATTATATATTTGATGCTATTTCTGTTTCATTCACATTTCTAAAGACTGCAAATAAATGTAAATTGATATGCTTAAAGGTGCAATATGTAAATTTTTTAAATGTAATATTCACCTTTTTTTTTGCCAATGTGTGAACGGCTTGTAATGCAACTTAAAAAATGAGCCCTTGCCGGACTTCCTAGGTTGCCTTTTAAAGCCTGTAGACTGATTTTCATGGGAAGGGTGCGGGTCGCTTTTGGCTGGAAAATCCAAAGGATGTGACATTTATGTGCGCTCCCGAGAGCCTTGCCTCAGACAGCAGTTTCTCTTCCGCATCAGCAGCGACAACAGACAGTCTGCAATACTAGGTAACGTTATCTTTGAGATGGGATCCAGCAAACGTCCGGCTCCCAACACAACACCGACTCCTACACAAACAACAACAACAACAAAAAAAAGATCTACTGAATCCTGTCTGTCTGAGCTGGAACATGATTGTGGTCGAGTGAAAACTAGAGTGAACATCGGCAGGGCATTTGATTCCGGGAGGGACCTTTGTTTGGTTTTGGGGATCAAAACCGACCCGTCTTATTGGACAGGTAAGCTTACATAACTGCAAAGCATGTGAAATATAGTTCCATAAGGATTGATCTGTGTAATTTTAGCTAACTTGATCTTGCCTGCTAACGCTGATGAATTGCAAGCTACCTTGCTTCATAACTTTCAAATAACATCAACAATCTTCTCTTTATACTAAAATTCAGGATAATGTCAATGTTAATCTGTAATCATTCAGCAAGGTAAACTACAATAACACATGGAAGGAATGCTAGACAATGTTCAAGATAATGCAAAAAGCTCCATTCATTAGTGCAACAGAAAATATATACATTCTAATATCATAAAACAAAAGCGCATCGATATATCAAAGGGACAGTTGTGATGGAATCACATCAGTATTGAATTGTGTCAACATATTTATAACATACAGTATATTTTATAAACAGCTACTGTCATCATAAACCAAATTTAGCTAACAGCTATTGGCTTGCTAGCTAAAGCCGACATAGGCTATCATATAAATGCAGTCAATGTATCATGCAAAGAAAAGTGATTCATTCAAACTACAGTCTCACATAGTCAGACCTATATCCACACTTTGTTTAAGCTCTGTTCCAGCAGTAGAGACAACAATCATAACTGTGTAATTTTAATTATGCTACCTCATCTGTCAGCATGATGTCAGTGAATCACTTTCAGCCTCTTTGTACGTTACATCATTGTTTTGGTCGATGCTCGCTCGCGTCCCTATGGAGTGTGTGCATAAGCTCGAGCAACAGGCAGCTGGCTGCAGTTCACTTAATAGCCACAGGTGTCATTAATATCAAGGGTTTCTGAATCTTACATACTGCACCTTTAACTTAATAAGTAAATATTTTCCACATAATATTTAAATGATTTATTACAGCTCAAGTACAATGACAACACAAAGGCTATTATTTTATCGTGTTACAATGCTCCATGCTTCACATTAGACTGGCTGAACTGCTTAAATGTCCTGAAATGCGGCACATCATAGTCCAGGTCAGAAATGTAGGTACCTGACCCAGACAAGTGTGGTACTTTTTTAGTATCAGTGCATACAGTAACATACTTTTTTGAACCAAGGACCCCTTTCATTACCCCAAATTCTTCATGGACTCCCGCCCCATCACCACCATCACAATAAATATGATATTATTTACTAAAAGTATACAAATGTAAAAATGTATGTTTAAATACATAAAAAAAAAATATATGTATTAACCTTTTTTATATGGGCTAAACTTCTGTTTAGTCATATTTTTATACTAGTCAATAGCTTTATAATTGAGTAGTTTTTTTAAATTGCTTTTTTATTGCTTATTTGATTACAACATAGCAAGGGACCATTTCCACAGACTCCACGGCTATATGAAAAGGACCCCGTTTGAGAAACGCTGATATACACAACAAAGCTTCCTTTTATATTTTAGGAAGAGTGTCCCTCACAATGGGATTGTTATATCTGGGGGTCCTTTTTAAAGTTTAAAAAACCTGAACATGAAGAGACTTGAGAAAGAGTGTTTAAGCAGTGTTTTCTCGATAAACTAAACAGAACTGTCATTTTCACCTCGATTGTATCAAGAGCTGGGCTTGACTTTGATCAAGCCATATGAAAATGCATTAACCGAGCCTAACCGAATTATGGTTTCAAAATCATTAACATTTACTGTACATTACATCATTTTGAAAATATATCAAGTCTACATTCACATCAAAACTGTAGACTGTTTCTGAGCATCACTTATACAACAACTCAGTGAAATTAGATGTTTAACTCCTCCAGACAGTTATGTACAGTACACAGGCGAGCTGCTGAAGAGGAATGTACAGAGCACTGCAGAGGACACGGGAAAGACAGAAAGCTTTTGAAGGATTATAGGACAGAAGATGATGAAGAGAGAGGGCAGAGGAGGCCATGGGAAGATGGGAAGAGAGACAGAGAGAGATTTAACTCTCATCTGTTTGCACAGGTCACGTGATGGCCCTTTGTACCAGGCAATATTTAAAAATAGTAACAGGATTTTCCTGATCTCGGACAGAAGCATATCATAACAGCTGGAAGGAGGATGCAGTACTTTCTATTGCAAGGGGTCAGAGTTTGGTTGGTTAGTTTCTGCTATTAACCTTTAGATGCTGTACCTACACAATCACAGGCAAAAAGCATCTTTATCCATTGATGGCCATTTAAAAGTATATATATATTCAAACGAGATAATTTTCTTTGCAAGCTAAAAATCAATATTACCAATACAACATATAAGGCTATAGAAGCCGTGTTGGGGAGTTAGTTACTAAAGGTAGCGACACTACAAACTTAACTACATTTTTCAGAAGTGTGACATTAATTGACATTAACAGTGGCTTTTCCACTAAAAGCTACATTTTACAACAAGTATCAATGTAGCATTACAAATCGCTACATTTGTCACACTGTATTGTGCAAGTAACAATGGAGCCTCTTTCATACATAGCGCTGGGAAATCCAAACATTGTTAATTGGTTCTTTCGGACAGTTCATGAAGAGAAAAACTAATCAGTTAAAATAAGTGATTCACATACAGAACTGTTCAGTGTTGTCAGGACAGGGCATCATTTTTCTGTGGCTTCGGAGTGAATAGTCACATGGCATAGTGACATTTTACAACTCAGGTGATCCATGAGCAAGATACCATCATGCAAGTTGCATACACCTGGGGTTGCATGTATCAGCCAAGCAACTGCCAATTGAGATGAATGAGAATGCAAACCAATAGCTCTCTCCAGGTATTACTGAGTAAACCACCTTGATTAGCTGGAAGGAACACACTGCAATCGACAGGGAACAAAGGTCGGAGCCCTGCGGTACTGTCTGATGTCATTTACAGCAGCGTAAATCTGTTCTGTGGGAAGATGCTGACATGATGCTACAGTGTGATATTAGAGGAGGTGGCACATATTTCACCTAAATCTCCTTAATCTGTCACACATAATCCCTTTCACTGAGCCATTAAACTTGTCCGTCCTCCATGAGTAATGTGACATAGTTCTGTAGAAATGTGCAAATGACTTCCCAGGATGCATTATGTGATTTATCTAGTAAATCAATGTGCATTTTAAAGGAATAGTTCTCCCAAAAATGAAAATTGTCTCATGATTCACTGACCTTTATTCCATCCCAGATGTGTATGATTATCTTTCCTCTGCTGAACACAAACAAAGAAGACTGTCTCAGCTCTGTAGATCCACACAGTGCAAGTGAATAACGAACAGTACCTTGAAGCTCCAAAAAGCACATAAAGCAGTATAAAAACAAGTTATATCCATGTCTTCAGAACTGATATTATACAGTAGGTGTGGGTGAGAAAGAGATCAACATTTAAGTCCTATTTAACTATAAATATGAACGATGAATGCGAATCGCCAAAAACAAAAGAAGAAGAATGTCAAAGTGAAAGTGAAACTGGACATTTATATTGAAATAGGACTTAAATATTGCTCTGTTTCTCACCCACACAACTTATATAGCTTCTGAAGACATGGATTTTACCACTGGAGTCTTATGTATTACTTTTATACTGCCTTTATGTGCTTTTTGAGCTTCAAATGTCTGGCCACCATTCACTTGCATTAATGGACCAACAGAGATGAGATTTCTAAAAAAATCTCTGTTTGTGCTCAGCAGAAGAGAGGAAGTCATACACATCTTGAATGGTGTTAGGATAAGTAAATGATTAGAGAAATACACTTTTTGGGTAAACTATTCCAAAAACAAGTTGTAGACTAATAGCAGGGTTGGTGGTTCAGTTCCCAGCCCACACAACTCCACATGCCGAAGTGTCCTTGGGCAAGATACTGAACCCCATGCTGCTCCCAATGGCAGGCTAGCACCTTGCATGGCCTCTGCCATCATTGGTGTGTGAATCTGAGTGTGTGTGAATGGGTGTATGAGACCAAGTATAAAGTGCTTTGAAAACTGCTAAGGTTAAAAAGGTGCTATATAAGTGCAGACCATTTACCACACACACATATGTATATATATATATATATTTTGAGGATGAACTTTGAGGATGCACTAATATATATATATATATATATTAGTGCATCCTCAAAGTTTTCACAGCACTTTACTTTTTCCACATTTTGTTATGTTACAGCCTTATTCCAAAATTAATTAAATTCATAATTTTCCACAAAATTCTACAAACAATACCCCATAATGACAATGTGAAAGAAGTTTGTTTGAAATCTTTGCAAATGTACTAAAAATATAAAAAATGAAAAACATTATTATGGGGTATTGTTTGTAGAATTTTGAGGAAAATAATGAATTTAATCCATTTTGGAACAAGGGTATAACATAACAAAATGTGGATCTGTGCTGTGAATACTTTCCGGATGCACTGTATATAAATACATTTTAATATACTTTAAAAGAATTGTACACCCAATGTTTAAAATGCTGATTTTCTATACTCACCCTCTTGTTATTCCAAACCTGTATAACTTACTTTCTACTGTGGAACACAAGAAATTAGGCAGAATCAGCCTCAGTCAACATTCGCTATCATTGTATAGGGAAAAAAACGCAATGAAAGTGAATGGTGACTGAAGCTAACATACTGCTATAAACATTTTTGAAAACATTTTTATTTTTGGGTGACCTATTCCTTCAATATGCAGAAACACCAATAAACAAAATATTTGTAGGCTGATATCTCTGAAAAGCGTAAAGACCACAGCGCTCTGAAAACATTGCTCCGTTTGTTTAAGCATCCCAGCCAGCCCGACAGAAACACTGGCTCAATAAATATTTAGGTTTAAGTAAAGGTTTATTAAAGAGTTTAAGGGTGGGACTATCTCTTTTCTCACCTGTGTGAAAATATAATTATTTTTGTTATTCCATTTGGTGATGCTAGTGGCGCAGGTATTTCACTTCACCTTTAAATAAGAATCAGAATACTAGTAGAAACCAAAGGACAACACAAAGGAGTGTGTACACTGTATGTTTCTGTGTTCATGCTTACAAGATCTATGCAGCCAAGAGCACAACCTTTAATTGTGCCCTTTAAAATATTCAGAAGGTTAAAGGGTATTGCGTGTATGTCATGATAACAAAGGGTTACACTACAGGCTTTTAATGACTCCTTGTATTCAATTCTGGTGTGTATGAATAGAAAAGACCCACTAATGAAGAAGCCAGTTCATCCATGAAGTCACAAATGTTCCCAAATGGTGAATCACATGAAAACATGTCCAGGTCATATTTCACTCTTACATAAAAAATAAAGTATTTTTATTTTACAAAAAAAAGAAAAAAGATAAAACACCAACAAAACAAGATTAGGCCTACAGGATTTTAAAGATTTATTCCATTTAATTTATTTTCATGGCAACACATTTCCTAACAGATTGTTTTACTTTTTAGTTTTTTGTAATTTGTATTATTCTCACTTGTGATTCTCATTAGATTCATATTACCATAAAACAATAGTTTAACAATAGTTAAAAAAATATATACATTTTTTATTTAAATCAGGCGATCAGGTTATAATAAACACTACAATTATGTATAAATACTTCAAAACAAAAGTGTTTTTTGCAATATTGTGAATTATATTTTGTTCCCTTTTGGTAATGAGAATTTTGTGTTTCATCATTATGGGAATAATGTTGCAAAGCTAAAATAGAAATTTTCTTCATTTTCAAGCTAAATATCTTGTTTCTTTTGATTTTGTGATGAGATATAACCAGGACATGTTTTTGACAGGTTTTCATGAGATTTACCCTAAAATCTTTTGCCACTATAGCACACATGGGTATCATCTAAATAACTGCATACTCACAGCACAGATGCTAGTAGCAGATGCCTATTGTAAATCACTACTGGCATCAACCAGGGAGGAAGAATTAATCTGGTTGTCTTGTTTTGGCAATTTTTTAAGCGCAAAACACTAAATGAATTGATCTCCAAAATCTCTGCCTGGAACTAAACGTGACCTCAATGAGCACTTCATTCTATTTAGCATTCATTATAGTGACATCTATTATTTATGAGCTCATCAAAATTTAAGTGATGAAAACATGTTCAAGCTCGGCTTTCCAAATGGGTTAGCTTTATTGAATACTGGCTGGCTGCTCTTGGAAACAAACTGACCTGACACATACTGACGCCTGCAGACTTGGCATCCTATAAACGGGACAGATGATTGCTGTCCTGCAGGCTTTAAATATTTTACCCTTGAAAAGAAAATCAGAGTTAGACAACAGCGAGGATTGGCCGTCCTGTTCAATGTGGATATGACCGATGTGATGTAAAGAAGTATTAAACTCCGCTACTGTAACGATCAGAGAGTAGCAAGTTTTATCCAAGCAGTTATATGTGAATTTCAGAGATTTGAAAGCAGATTAACAAATGTTACAAATCAACAGTAATGTTATGTAGCCATAATCCATTTCACTGGGTCATTTAGGACACAATCGATGCAAAGGCTCTAGACTTATTTGCATTTTGCCAAAGTTGCAATCTTTTCCAATGTTTAAAAATAGAAAACTCTGTGTTTGTGTTTCAATACATCTACAGAAGACAATAAACCTCTCTAAGCCACTTTTTCAATAAACTTTAGGACATGTCAACAGTACACATAGAAAATGCAACACATCAAACAGGTACCTTTGGTCTTAAATGAATGTTCCAGGTTCAATGCAAGCTCAATCAAACATAATGGATATTAAAAAAAGAAGAATCAAATATCGCAATTTTAGTGTGAAAAAAATCACTTACAAACCTTATCTGTGTATTATTGTGTAATATAACAACTTTGTTGTCATGGCGACATAACACTTGTAAACTCTGTAATCTGGTAAACACTGTAATGCCAGTAAATCCCAGATTTTATCACACTAAAATAATGTTAACATATACAATGACTATGTCTTGTGGCTATACTTGTGACACGGTGTGTATTTTAACATTTATGGACTTGCCCCATTCACTTCCGTTGTAATAGCTACAGAATAACCACATTTTTAATTTAAATTTTTTTATAAACAACGGGCAAGTCTAATTGACTTTTGTAGTAATCAACAATATGCCAAAAATGCCATTGATTCAAGATTATTTTATTCTTGTCTTTAATCCATGAGAGGAGAGCAAGAACTCTATGCCACCATTACATTTGGCTGCTATTATATTATGATTCTATTTCAGTGAAATCCATTGTTTCAAACCCACTCTACCAAAATCATGTTTACAAAAGCTTGAGTCCTTTATTTTATTATATGCCCATTTTCAATCATATATCCTTGAATACCTGCATTCAATACTGACATACAGGTAGTGCACTTGTCAATGCACTGTTGGGCAGAAATGGGCAGAAATTGGAATGGTGCTCAATAATACAGTTTGGCAGCTTTCTGGAGACTGAATGATCTATTGGACCTCTGAAAATAAACAGAATTTAGCTGGCCCACTTCACCACAGCCATAGATCTACATGTCTAAATTGCTCAATCAATATGGTGCATTAATCTGGACAAGTGATGTCATAACACATCCAAGACAGGCTGATTAGAAAAAGAAATACGTCCTCCCAGTCGCCTTGAGCTGGAAGATTCACAGCTTTTGGGATTGAAGGAAAAATTCCTCCACTAAAACCCACATGCAAACATGTATTTATGTTAATGGAAACAACGCAGTTTAATAACAATTACTGCACAGTGACAAAGTTACATAGCTATTTAAATATTGACTTGGTAATTATAGGCCTTTTAAAACATGCCTTCAAGTGCCAGAAAAGTAGGCTAGCTGTGTTATGTGAAAACATACATTTTGCAATTATTTAATTTTAATGAGTGTTTTGCAGCTTTAGGAGTAGTAGTGTAGTCAAGGGCATACGCAGGCATAAGCCATATGCCCACCTACCTTTCTTAGGATTTTGCATATGCCCACCTGAAATAATTGATGATAAATATGGCCGCCAGAACAAATTGTCGTCTTTTGACCCGGAACCTTTTCAATCTACTAATGTGATGCCTCATCACCAGGGATGGACTGGTAATCTGGCACACCGGGCATTTTCTCAGTGGGCAGACGCACTTTGGGGCCGATCAGGGGTTGACTGGCCATCGGGAGAACCGAGTGTGCCGGTGGATCGGCAGGGAAACATGCAGAATGGGCCACGATAAGCTAAAATGAGCCGCCGTGTTATGCAGAACGGATCTCAAAACTGCGCCGCTATATGCAGAAAAGGACCACTTGACAACTTTTGGCTCACCCCAACGCCATCTGTAAATATGTATATAGTGTCTGATCTACACTGGTGGCCAAAAGTTTGGAATAATGCACAGATTTTACTCTTATGGAAAGAAATTGGTACTTTTATTCTGTAAAGTGGCATTCAACTGATCACAATGTATAGTCAGGACATTAATAATGTGAAAAATTACTGTTACAATTAGAATTTTATTCTTAAACTACTTCAAAGAGTTCTCATCAAAAAATCCTCCACCTGCAGCAATGACAACTTTGCAGATCTTTGACATTCTAACTGCCAGTTTGTCCAGATAATCAGCTGACATTTCAGCCTAAACTTCCTGATGTCTTGTTGGGCACTTCTCACGCACCTTACAGTCTAGCTGATCCCACAAAAGCTCAAAGGGGTTAAGATTCATAACACCCTTTTGCCCACTCTAACCTTTTCTTTTTGTTTTTCTGTTTCAAAAGTGGCTTTTTCTTTGCAATCCTTCCCATAAGGCCTGCACCCCTGAGTCTTCTCTTTACTGTTGTACATGAAACTGGTGTTGAGCGGGTAGAATTCAATGAAGCTGTCAGCAGAGGACATGTGAGCCATCTATTTACCAAACTAGAGACTCTGATGTACGTATCCTCTTGTTTAATCCTACATCTGGCCTTCCACATCTCTTTCTGTCCTTGTTGGAGCCAGTTGTCCTTTGTCTTTGAAGACTTCAGTGTATACCTTTGTGTGAAATGTTCAGTTTTTTGTCAATATCAAGCATTGCATAGCCTTCATTTCTGCAATTGCAATTTATTGTGACAATAAATAGAATGTACAGTTGTTGTAGGGCCTTTATTACTAATTTCACCTGGGAACTGCAGCGAAAAGAAGCAAGCAGCACGTAAAAGGCAGTTTGCAATAATGTATATAGAGTAACGTTCATTCTATGAGACGAGGTTGGAAGTCATTGAACTGTCAAACCTTCTTGACTAAGGTTGGAAATTAAGAACCAATTATGAATAACAGGCCCTTCACACAGAATGCATTTTGTGTGTGTCTGAGTGGTTTTTCAGTGTAAACACACACATCTGTGGACATCTGTGATTGTTGTGCCACATCTGGCTGTTTGTCGTTGTGCCACATCTGATGTCGTGTCAAGTTAAAAAGAACTTTTACACTTTCGGACTATATGGGCCCTAAGAATAAAAAAATAAAAAAATGGTATTGTTGAGGAATCAGAATCATTACATTTCTGTAATTATATTTGAATGTACATTGACACGAATAACATTTGAGAGTTATAAAGAAGCAGACAACAGACGGCAAGCCATACACAACGGTGCCATCTTTTTTCTTTTTCCAAAATCGGGCATTCGCCGTAGCAGCTCCCAAACTCTGGAACAGCCTACCAATTCAAATTAGAACTGCCCCCGCACTACCTATTTTTAAATCTAAGCTAAAAACATTTTTATTTGATTTGGCCTTCAAATGTGATGTTTTACTGTATTTGATCTGTTTTGGTATTATGTGTGACTCTGTGCTTATTGTATCTGATGGGAATTTATGTTTTTATTGTACAGGACATTGGTCAACGGTAGTTGTTTTTAATAGTGCTCTATAAATAATAAATTGATTGAAATTGATCGATTGATAAAGAAGGGGATGATTTAAAAAAAAAAACGTGTGCCCTTTTTCTTACACAAACCTATTGTATGTCTTCAAAAGACTTGGAATATAGCACATAAGTTGTATAAACTACTTTAATGCAACTATTTCTGTAATTTTTGGAGCCCCTGTCCCCATTCACTTTTATTTAACTTTCATTCATACAGGTTTGGAACAACATGAGAGTGAGTAAATAACAGAAGTTTTATTTCTGCACGTACTACTCCTTTAAGCAAGTAGGAGAGCATAACACAACACACCTAAGTGAATGAATTCATTCAAGTGCTACTAGTCTGGTTTGTAATGACAAAAGAGTTGTCTAGATGTCTGCCTTGCAGATATTTGTCATTAATCTCGACTCACTAAAGGTGTCTTTCTGTCTCTTTATCTTTCTTGCTCTTTCTCGTTCTCTGTGGCCACATGTTGTGACAGCGAACTGCCACCCCTCAACACATCAACACCAAAAACATCCATGCTTGCCAAGAAACACACAAAAATAATTTCAGCACCATCTTATCATTTTTTACAATCAAAAAAAGCAAAAAGCACACTAATGGATTACAAGCAGCAAAAAGAGGGTGAGATTTTCTTATTTGCCAGTAAAAATGTAAAATCCTTTAAATAAGATATAAATAAATGAGAAGGAAAATTGCAGAAGATTTGTTTTCAGATAACATATCTTGAATTAAGATTTTTGTCTTACCCCAATAGCAAATTGTTTCTTGCTTTAAGCATAAAGGGAACTAAATTTATAACTGAAATGCTTAAAGGGAATATTCTGTTAATATTTATCCTCATTTCATACCCTCAAACCCATATATATTTTTTCCTCTGTGGAACGGATGAGCAGATGTTAGACAGAATATTACCATTTACTTTCTATTTATGGAAAAGAACAGCGTCAACATTATTCAAAATTTCTCCTCTCAGGTTCCACAGAGGAAAGTCATGCGGGTTTGGAACGACATGAGTGAGTATGACAGAATTTATATTTTTGGGTGAATTATCCCTTTAAAACAAGAAAAATAAACAATTCAAGACATTCTCTGAAAGCAAGACTAATATCTCACACGATTTTGCTTCTCAAGTAAATGTATCTTGTTTTAAGGATGTTTAGATATTTTAACTGGTAAACAAGACATGTTATGCAGTCTGACAGAGAGTAAAAGACAGAAGTAAAGTTCCTCTCCAGCTCTCCTGAGGAGAGGAGAGGGATCATTCTACCTTGCCCTCCATCCAGCAGAAGCAGATGTTGCTGGAGGTGCTGAGGATATCCGTGATGATACCTGTAATTCCCAGACGCATGGTGACAGCTTCAGGAGGGACAGGTGAACATGCAGACAGAATGAAAGAAAGAGTGGAAGGTGAGAGACAGGGAGGAGATGTTTGGGTCCCTGGATGTTGTCAGTGTGGAGAGTAGATGGGTGGGAGGAGAGGAGGAGAAAGAGGAGGAGAGACAGAGGGAGAGTGTGGCTGCCTCCACTCTCTACCACAGGATCTGTGCACTCCGTACACTGACACACACACACACACACCACGCACGCACGCACACACACACACACACACACACACACACACACACACACACACACACACACACACAACAGGTGCAGCCCAATAGCCAGCCAGCCAATGGCAACTGTCCCTCCCCTCTCTGCACACACACACACACACGTTTCTTTTTCTGTCTTGGTGGAGACTTCCCATTGAGTTCTGTTTTTTTTATACTGAGCTAATGATATTTTCTATCCCCTACCCATAAACCTAACCCTCTCATAAACCTTTTTGCATTTTTATTTTATTTGAATTAAAAGACGAGTTCATTAAGCCATTTTCTGACTTGTAAAACCTGATTTAACACACACATTACTTTAATTAATCTAATTTAACCCTGAGACCCAGCATAGCCTATTTGTAAACAATAATATCTAATTTTCATTAAATATGTGTAAAACTATACATTACAATAGCTGAAACTCGGAACTGTATCACAACACATTGAAGCCTATTCATTAAATCATAGATAAATCATTCAAAATTATTTTCAGATATTTTTCCTGAGCAGTTTTGTCATAAAAAAACTTTTATTTATAAAATTTATGATATATTTAATTAAATGATTGGGTTAAACTAAATGCAGAAATATAGACTTAAATGTAGCCTACTATTGTATAGATGTAACTTGTTTAATATAAAGCTAATTATAATTGCAGTAGACTAATCCAAATCCACACCCTGGCCCTATTCTTAAAAGAAAACTTTTTGCATTTTATAGGATTAAAGGTGTACTAGTTATTAGTATTTGGCTAATTAAAAAAAAGAACATTTTACACATAAAGACATGGAAAGCACTTTTTAGAAATGTGTTGAAAATGATGTACAGTACACTGACAATAGGAGAAGAATACCATCATATCCGAAAACCAATAAAAGCTGTTTCATTTTACATGGAGTAGGTCGCCCCGCTCATGGGCGCTGCCATGTTGTCAGCACTTGACACTGTGCCATGCAACTGATGAGTTTCTACCACTGATGATGACAAAAATAATGACATCTTTACTTTATATAGCACTTTAAGCCAATGCTCAATAGTATAGTCCAGAGTGATGGTATAGTAGTGATAAAGAGGAATGTGATCCACCAGATATTCCGAACAGAATGAGTGCAAGTGGAAAGATAAAATGTACGTAGAAGAGGTCCCTGCTGGAGTCATGAAATAAACCACTAGTACTCATAGATACAGCGAGCACAAGGCGGTGTTCAGTCGGGAGAGATCTCGCAAGCTACGGCTGCACATTTATAGGGCCCTATTTTAAGAGTGCTAGCACTAAGCACAGCACTATGCTTTAAGTCAATAGCGCAAAGTCAGTGGGCATGGCCATGAAGGTTTTTTATTTTTGTGCAAGCATGCACAAATTTTAGGCACAAATGTGTTCTGCAAAATTTCACGCACAACTCACAAATGGGCTGAGCTAAGTGTAATTTAATTCTGAAGTTTTTCTCCTGTTATTGCACCGCCTGTGTCCTATTATATAATCCATTCCCTCAAGCATCAGCAATATAAACATCACACCTAGAAGTCGGTAGTGTAAATGGAAATATGGACATGGTCCTTTTATATGATTAGAAAATATTAATCTCATCAGGATTTGGATGTACGCTCCTTTAAATTATAGGGAATATCAGTATTATTAATAATTTTCATCTACTGATACAAATTAAATCATGGCTAGTATTAAAAGAGAATGTATGGGCTTTTACCGGTCGATATTGATTTTGAACACATAAATTCATGAAACATGAAAAACTTAAACCAATATTTCTAAACCCAAATTAATATAATCAAAATAACGACCAAATACCAAATATTTTGCACTGAAATCAGACCAGCGTTTAAAACATCTTCGCGCAATGGCCTATTTCTCAGGAAAATAGCAAATTGCACTTTGCGGCATAACATTTTCATACAATACACCCACAGTTTGCGCACATACACCCACAGATAGCGCAAAATTCCCAAGTCCACTTGTGCTTTGCGCTGACATGAAAATTGCTTTTAGTATTAGCGCTCTCATGAAAATGTGGTAGACATAGCGCACTCACGAAAATAGAGCCCACAGACTTGTGTGCAACAACAAGCGAAAATACTTATGGATTGGATACAAGTATGTCCATTATAGGGATGTGTGTTATAAGACGGGTAAAAATACAGACTCATAGTAACAAAACAGAACATTAACAACATTTTCAGTGTAAAGTGGTAGCATTTGGTAAACCAAATTCCAGTATTCTGGACGATGGGTGTCACTATAGTGTCCAAAACCACAATTACTACTGGAACCGATGGGACAAGGAAAAGCCAACTAAAACATTAATTATTGCACCTTTAAAAAACAGTATTTGCTTAATTTATGAATTCATTTTCCAATTGAGGATGTCCCCGAATTTCTCCTAAGGGACAATTTGTCAGATTAAGCCGACTTTTGAGGACCGTTAGTCCCGAACTTCATTTTTCTGGTGTGGAATTGAATTTCAATGTTTTTATAATGAGCTAATATGTTCTATTCCCTAACCCTTCACCTTACCCTAAACCTTCCCCTTACACAGACATCTGCTTGTTAACATTTTCATTAAGACATTATTTTGTAAGTTCATGAAGCAATCATTTGGATGCTTCCCACAATGTAGGAGATTTCAGGTTTTACTTTAACATCATTGTAAGTACATTTGGTCCACACAATGCAAAACCTCTCCACCCCACACAAACACTGCCATGAGCCTTGATTCTTGCTGACATGCCCTCACACACACACACACACACACACACACACACACACACACACACACACACACACACACACACACACACACACACACACACACACAATAACACAATAACACAGTCAGTCCTCTGTGCACTGTAGGCTATCTCTGTAAATCTTCCTTAGCACATGGATGTGACATAAAGCACATAATGCACATAACATTCCTTTTTACAAACAAACGTAGACTCAAAAATAGCAGTAAAACAAACATGCCATCCTACACTGATTTCAGGATTTACGATTATTAAATAGTTATTGTAAATTTGCTGTGTTTGCTAAGGGAATCATTATGGGATGAATATAGTATCAAAATTATCCACAAATGTGTAAACACTTGTCCATCAATTCAATAAATGTCATACATGCATCTTACTATCCAAACACAAATGCCTTTAAACTTGTGTCTGTAAAATACAGAATTAAATTAATGTGCAGCGATTTGTACAAATAGAGACATATTTGTGAATAAAAATGTTCCCTTTTGAATAAACATAACACAATGTCTAACCAATGGAAGATGTTCCAAATGAAACACAACATGGCATTGTGAAGCACTGAATGGGCATTTGTGGATCAAGTGACATGCATGCATACATTGACATGATTTGTGTCTATTCTGTTTTATTTATTTACATTTTTAGTCTTTTGTTTCACTGTTTTTACCATGGCCAACTCACACATAAATAACTACCAATGAATAAGTCCTAAATTCATTCATAAACGTGGGCACATCTACCCATCAATTTGGTAAAACTTCACAAATGCGTGATATTAGCCTCAAACAAATGGCTTTTTACATGTGTCTGTGTTATTTATTATTATTATATTTGTATATATAAATGTAATAAGTGGAGTGGTGGTGGTGTAGTGGTCTAAATCACATAACTGGTAAACTGGTAATCAGAAGGTCGTTGGTTCGAACCCCACAGCCACCACCATTGTGTCCTTGAGCAAGGCACTTTACTCCAGGTTGCTCCGGGGGGGATTGTCCCTGTAATAAGGGCTCTTTAAGACGCTTTGGATAAAAGCGTCTGCCAAATACATAAATGTAAATGTATAAATAAATCACAGTTTGTGGATGCAACCAAATTATGGTGTTCTGTTTCATTCTTTTGAATTTTGAGGCTATTCAGCTGGATTTGAGCTTCACAATCCACACATAACTTTGTGTAATAAAAGCAACTACCACAAGATGGCGGTCTCATTTTTCATTACTAATTGTGCTTGTATTAAAAAGCGATGCAGTGTAGATACAACAGATCGAATATAATTTTAAATATTAATTGATAAAGTCTTTCATTGTAATGGACATGACAAGCCTTCCATTAGGCTTCATTGGGCATCATTTTCAAAATATAAATAACATTAACATATACTTTGTTGCTTATATCGCCCATCCCTATTACATGGTTATTTAAATAAAAATTTTTTTAATGATTTTCCAGGAAAAAAATTAGATTGTGATATATAGCTCTGGAAAAAATTAAGAGACCACTGCAAAATGATCAGTTTCTCTGGATTTACTATTTAGGTATGTGTTTAAGTAAAATGAACATTATAGTTTTATTCTATGGACCTGGAACAAAGACCCGGTTGGCCAGGTGTTGGAATCCTATTAGTTAGAAAGCATCTGACATTTAACACAGACATATTGTCACCAGGACTTTACACTCTAAAATGGGCTTTTTTCACCTTTTACAATGTGACAGGACATTATCCTTGGTTATGAGAACCATTGGGACAAACCTTTGATGGTTTCTGTTGATCTCAGACACTGTTTGTTTGAAGTGGTGCTTGTATACTGCACATGCCGAGTGACCTTGGGAATAAACCCTGCCCTGCCTGATGGTACATCTGTAAAATGAGACTGTAATCTAGTGGTAGCTGCATTTATTACACAAAGTTTTGTGTGGATCGTGCAATGCAAAATCAGCAGAAAGGAAGTCTCAAAATTAAAATGACTGAAAACACACAAAAAAGGTGAATGAATGCACAGGTGTCACTTGATCCACAAATGCACATTCGATACTTCACAAGACCATTTTGTGTTTCATTTGGAACATCTTCATTTGGTTGCATCCACAAACTGTGATTTATTTGTACAAAAGGGAAAATTAATATTCAAATAGGTGCCCATTTATTTAAAAACAATTTACACAGACACAAGTAATAAGACATTTGTATAAGGCTAACAACACGCATTTGTGAATTTCTCCTAAATTGATGGGTAGATGTGCCCACTCTTATGGATGGAAGTCCTAATGGAAGTCTCAAAAATCAAATAAATTAAACAGAATGGACACAAAACATGTCAATGAATGCACGTGTCACTTGATCCACAAATGCCCATTAAATACCTCACAAGGCCATTTTTTTTTTTATTTGAACGTCTTGCTTTGGTTAGACATACAAATTGTGCTACATTTATTCTAAAGGGAACATTTTTATTCACAAATATGTCTCTATTTGTACAAATCACTGCACATTAATTTCATTCAGAATTTCACAGACACAAGTTGAAAGGCATTTGTGTGTGGATATTAAGATGCATGAATGACATTTATCGAATTGATGTATGTGTTTACAAATTTGTGTATAGTTTTGAGTCTATATTCATCCCATAAACTATGACTATTATTATTATTGCACATACAGAGATGTAAGAAAATCCTTCAGTTGTATTACACTTGGGCGCATAATGTTTTTGCTGCTGAGGTGATGTTGTTGATAGCATGAGTGTGTGTTGAGTGGGCATTAGTGACAGGAATGAACTGCTCTGAGAATGCTTTATATTTGCCTCACAGTACCCAGCATGGTAATATGACCCCTATGTGACATTTCCACCCAGAAAACTGATACAAACTCTTCATACTTCACACCTCAAAAAACTTAACAAAAAAAAAACAAAAGACAAAATCAGACTTGACTAAAAATATGTCAGGTCTCAAAGCAGGATCTTGATCCACAATTGTGGGATAAATGTAATCTTTATTGATTCAGTATATTTTATTAGACCTACTGTCCACATAAAAGTCTCAGTGAACAGCCGAATACAGAAACTAAATGCTTATTTCCAGGAGGAAATACCAGTGCTTGTAAAGCAGCCAAAGAATATTCTTGAAGTTTAAGTTAAACTGGGTTTTGGTTTTGCATTAGCAGAGCCAGTTTGCCATTTTTACACTTCTAAACACGATTATATAAAGAAAAGATGTGTATGAAAAAATATTACTATGATGTCACCAACGTAAATAAATGTAGATTTTGAGGGGGTGTTAATGTGGGCTAGACGCATGTCTTTGACTGTTGTGGTGCACCTCATGCCACGAGTGCTGCATTGTTTTAAAAAATGTAAAGTTAAACCAGTGTTTTGTTCTATTCCGATGCAATGCATCTGGATATTTAGTTTGAATGGCCCCTAACAATGCAAGTCAATGCAAGATTTTGAAAATAGTACATTTCTTGAAAATTTACAAAGACAAACCTGCTGTATGAGTGAAGCTGCTGTATTTACAAAACAAAGCATTAATGGAGTCTTTTTGTAAAATGTACATCTTTTAAATGAACTGCTATTTATTTTGGGCCAAAAATTTTGGGAATCTGTAGATTTCATCAGACATATTACCAATTCTAAGATTTTTATGAACTGAGGTGTAGAGTTTATAGTAAAAACAGGCTGTGCATTTTAAGTGAATCCAAATTTTTGCCCATTACATTTCAATAACAAAGCTAAAAAGCAAGAAATTTAATTAATATTAACAAAAGAATTTGCCTATAGTCTTATATATTCACTATTGGTATATTCATTCAAAGTGAAATATAGCAGCCCATCAGAGTGCAGAATTCCATCTCATATTAAACAAATAATGTGCTCAAAATCACGGCACTCAGGTGGGAAAACAGTATTTGTCTTTTTTTTCTCCATGGAGACCAGTCAGAGTTCATTATCATAAAAAAAGATGCTATAAATAAAGACCAAAAATAGCCACATCAGCACTGTGAGGTGTGATTGCATCAATCCCTCTTTTTATCTTCCCTATGCTCACCTGCCTACTATTTACACACACAGGAGTGTATTTGTATTAGAGTAATTGAACTTTATTAAACTTTGTATATATTGTTCAGGAGAATTAGTACTTTAATTTATGACTTGAAGGCATAGTTCACACAAAATTGGAAATTTTGTCATCATTCACTCACCTTCATGTTGTTCCAAACTCGCATGAGTTTCTTTCCTTTGTAGAAAAACACACAAAAGAAGATAGAATGTTAGTTTCAGTCACCATTCACTTTCATTCAATCTTTTTTCCATACAATGAAAGTGAAGGCTGACTGAGGCTAACAATATATGCATAACATCTCCTTTTGTTTTTTTTCATACAAAAGAAACTGATACAGATTCGGTACAACATGAGGGTGAGGAAATTATGACAACATATTCATTTTTCATTATCACTTTAGGTACAATTAAATATGAATATATTGTCACTCAAGTGTGTTTATGGATAGATACAGTACTTTAATTTTTAATTTTCCTAACTCAGCATTTATGGCAATATATAAACTTTCTTAAAACTCAAATCTAATCATTAAAGGTCTGAGAAGGAAAATTGTGCGAAATATCAGGACATATTAAAGACAAACTCAATTCACATTTAGTTTATGCTTAAAACAAGAATAAAACTATTTTCCAGTGGAGTAAGAAAAATAATAACTAAATATTGTAATCTTATATTTTGCTTCTGTAAAGTAAATGTATCCTTTTTAAGGATATTTAGATCATTGTACTGGAAAACAAGACAAAAAATACAGAATAAGATGATTACAGTTTTCAGTGTAAAATCTTTTCCATACTTTCATTGAAGTATAAATTCTCAATAATTTTACACCCACACAATAACTGATACAAACACAGACTTACTCATGAGTTTTCCAAAGTCTTCGAGGGGGAGGAAGGAATTCTCGTTTGTTGAGTGGCACGATGCCGATGGCCGCCTGCATCACGGTAAAAAACTTCTTGTACTTCATCTTGATCTAATGATGTGGGTTAGCACGTTAGGGGCCAATGCTCAACCTTGACTCTTGTTCATTCAGACACAAGACCTCCGGATATAACAATCACAACTTGCTCCTGGACAACTGTGGCTCTGATCCAACCTTGTCTGAACATGTCTATTGACTTAAAAAAAAAAAAAGACATTAATTTGGAGATTTGCGTTGTCGTCATCTGACCTTACGTAATTCAGAAAGAACCTTTATAATGTTAGACAAATGAAAACGGGCCAGAAGGATAATTGTGTTACTAAGCCCGTGGAGATAATGCAGACTCTCCATTCTCTGTAATCCTATATCTGCAGCTCAAAGTGCCCTTACATGTGCTTAACAGTGATCCCTGTAAGAGTATACCTCAATTCCTGCTTTTTGCTCCTCTTTAACTGAAATGACCAACTCTTGCTTTAGAGGAAGAATGAATACACTGCAGATTTTTTTTTATAACTTTATTGTATTGTTTTCCAGAAAAATATCAAAACATTCTTAAATACAGTACATTTACAAGACAAACAAAATAACAATTGATATTAAGTCTTGTTTTCAGAGAAATCCAATCAAATCTATAGTGAGGTTTATGCTTAAAACATCTAGGTTACGGATGTAACCTCCGTTCCCTGATGGAGGGAACGAGACGTTGTGTCAAAGAAGTGACACTAGGGGTCTCTCTTGAGCACCGAATATACCTCTGAACTATGAAAAAAGGCCAATGAGAAGTTGGCAGACAGAATTTGCATGTCCCGCCCCCGGACATACGGGTATAAAGGCGGGGAAATGCGTCTGTTTCATTCAGGATTTTTCTGAGGAGCCGGAAATGGTCTGACCACAACAGAGGCTCGGCTCAGCGACGTGGCCGGGAGAACACAACGTCTCGTTCCCGCCATCAGGGAACAGAGGTTACATCCGTAACCTAGACATTCCCCATCTGTCGCTCGCTTCGATGTTGTGTGTGGGGGGCAATGAAATGGCATCCACCACTCTGTTTGGAGACAGCATTCCCTTTTCCACTGTCCACCAAAGCAGACAAAGAGCTGCTCAGAACGTCTAAAGCTCTGCGTGCGGTCCAAGTAGGTACTCAAAGCACGTACCGGACACAGCAACGAAGGGGCTGGGTCTGCCTCCTCCCGGGGCAGCGCTTGCAGGTTCACTACCTGGTCTATGAAGGGCATGGTAGGAATCTTGGGCACGTAGCCCGGCCGCGGTCTTAGGAACCCAAGCCCCCCCTCCCTTGCGGGTCCGAGCACACTCAACAAGAAGTGTTGAGTCCTCATGGGCACTGGCCAAAGGCACCTCCCTAGCAGATATATGAAGAGCAGCGGGTTGGGCAACACCCAATACCTTGCGAGATTTTACATTCTCAGGGTTGAGTCGGTTTCGTCCCTTGTTTTCTCAGGCCGAGTTGGTAGAACTCGGTACACGCTGACAAACTGACCGGGTGGACCACTTGCACCTAGCACCCTTTCCCTCCGCTGAGGTAATACCGTGTGCTTTTACCCCAGGAGATCCCATGAACTCGGCTCCCTGGATGACTCCTCCTTAGCCCTCTGGTCCGCGAATTCAGTGGAGGAATTCACCAAGACCAATGCGGGTACTCAATTGAAGTCCAACACATGGAGTTTTCCCCCTGTGTGTATTTTCCGCGGTACGGTCCCTTGCGAGCGGACCCGCGTATCCCTTGGGCAGTCCTCACAGAACCCTGGTTGCCGTGTTTGTAGCAACTCCTCCCTCCCAATGAGGTAGGATCTACCACCGCGCCATTCTCCATATGTGACCTAAAAGCCCATGTGATGTATTTCACCACTCTTTACCTCTCCCAGTCTGGGCAGGAGTGGTCTCCGCAGGGTCTTTCCCCCCTGAAAGAATAGGGAAACTCGCCTTCCCCGATGCGTATGATAGCGTTAAGATGGCCCCAGCAGCTTTAACTCTATGCGAGAAACATAGAGAGAGCTTTTTTTGCCATTTTGGCATGGAGACAGGTGCAGGTGTGAGCTAAAAAAGGTCTAGTTAAATCCAAATGAGTGTGTTTCCCTTCCTAGCACACAAAACACAGTCTCAGACACAGTTATGGGTAATACAATATAAAACAAACAAAATCAAAACATAGGATGAGTAATCACTTGTCAGAGTTGTGGCACAGAGCCAGTGTGAGCTTTGGAAATGAAATTACTAGATGGCGGTCTGCACGGACAGATTATGTTTGCATTGGTTACAACCTCAAAGTGGAATTCTGCTGTCAAAGAGCTTGAGGTGAGATGAGGGGAAAATTCCAAGAATTAATGCTATGAATAGTTCTGTTTTGGGTGCACAGATGTATGAAAAAGAGCCTTTGGCAATGAAGGGATTAGGATACATTTTCTCACGCACATAAACCCCATAAAAGCTGATGATATAATAGTTGCAATAGCTATGTGATATTAAAGCCATAAGACATTTTTTACTCACAGTCTTCATGCATTGAGAACTGCATTACGTGCTATGATTATGACATTTAGCTCTGACCAGACAACTTTGAAATGGTTACCAGTGTATTTGTTCAATATTATTTGAAGCAAGACTTATCCACATTTTATTTCAGTAAAGATAATAATGACAAGTACAAAAATGTAAACGCCCCTTAGTCACGAGACCGCTAAGCGCACACAAACTATGCGCTAGCAATCACCCCCCCCACGCCAACAACCTTGAGGGGTGGAGACCCCCCCATAAGACTGGAATCAATTTGAGCATTACTTAAAACCCCCAAGTATAAAACTTTGTTATGAAACTCATCCCACACCATTTGTGCTACAGACATGAATGATACCTCAAATCATGTTGCTTGTATAAGGAGACTTTTTGAATAAATTGCTGATCAGATTAATGATTTTCAGCTGGTGGACGAAAAAACAGGCATAATTTAATATTAACATTCCATTTGTTATATATCTAAAAATATTTTCTTCTTTAAATATCTTTAATGTACTGTAGTTGGCTACTTTTACTTAGTAGCCTGTAGTGTAGCTAAATAGTTTTCGAAAGGAGTAGCTTAACTGTAGTATAACTACTTTATGTTATAAGTAGCTTTTAGCTTGGGAGGCTACAGTTTCAATGTAGCTTCTCCAACAATGCTAGGGACAAGATCAAAGAGTCTTGACTTCGGCCAGTAAGCATCCACCCAGATCACACTTGCAAGCACTTAATAATGCCCCAGCAAACCGGCTAGAACACTCTAGCAACATCTAACAAGGCCCTAACTATCGCCCAACAACACCCTAGCACATCAATAGCCTGAAAATTGTTTCCAGTTTTTCAGATTGATAATTAAATGGTATGCATTAGACATACACAAACTCACTCAGCTATAGGGTGCAATGGGGCTGAAGACTCCGTGGCTCCATTGAGTTTATTTACTCCCAGCACACTAAATAGCAACAAAAACTACCACAGGACTTTCCTAAACACCTGTTTGTCACTATACAGTGAAAAAGTTTCCTGATTCATGAGATCTTTGCATGAGGTGTCTAAAGGTTGATTTTGATTGAAAAAAATTAAATGTTGCAAATTTATGTAACTAATGAAAATCCCTGAAATGAACACATTTCTTTTGAGACAAAATTCTTATTTATCATTTTCAGTTTTGTTTAAGATTTGAGTTTTGTCATTAAATCATAGACATAGGTGTAAGGATAGTATTTGGGGTAAAAAGCCTGTATGTTGCAGGGCTAAAGGTCCCTTTCGAAACACATTGTTTTTATTTAAAAACAGATTTGTTATGAACATTTTTCAAAGTGGTCTCAAACTGACTCGTCCAATCATAAAAGAGATAGAAATAGAATACTTGAGATGTAATAAAATGCCAAATGTGTTTGAAATGAACAGGAAACGTAAATGTGACTTTTTCTGAAGTCATCATCTTACATTGTTACTCAAAAAAGCATCTTGCTGTATCAAAATTATTTGCATTAACTGACAAATTGTGCCCTACAACTATTGCACCGGTATCTACACAACATCACTTTAAACCCCCTAGGGGCCTTTTACCCCAAGTGTGGGAGTATGTGTGGGGTAAAAGGCTCCCTCAGCACCTTTTTTAAAATTGTATTTTAATCAAAACAACCTACAGCTATTATTTAATTTCACACAAATTATGTTGTTCCATCCATTTTCAATAAAATTAAATATTTATTGTTTTACCTTGATACATTTTGTGACCAGAAAAAAAGCTAAAAGACCTAAAGGGGTGCCTTTAGCCCCACTGTACCCTATACTAACAATATCAATGAGAGAAAGATGTTGAATAGACTAGAAAGACCATTTATTTGTATTTATTTATTTATTTTTCTGGTAAACAACTTGTCCACCTAAACAGGCCTGGAAATGTATACTGGCCTATGAAGGTTTTTCGGCAGGGAGAGAGAGAGAGAGTGTGTGTGTGTGTTGGGGTGGGTGGGGATCGTCCTCATTTGATTACAAGTCATATTCGTCTTGCTGGGAATCAGCTGGTCTGGAGTCAGCAGTAATATAAGAGCATGGCTGTGCATTTGGCTCAGGTCTGTGCGCACATGTGCAACTCCGCTTCTGCTAAATCAAATCAATGCTGAGACACTTGGAAAATATTAAACACTTGCATTTACATGCAAATATGAGGCATAAGCATTGACCAATGAGTTTCTGCTATGATGTTATAAATGCCCCACTGTGGAACGTTGGAGACCTTCATGCATGAAATATACAACATGAGTGCACATTAAGATTAAGAATTTGCAGTGACAGTAGGCAATTGAAGTATTTTATCATAGTAATAAAAGCTGACCTTTAAACACTCATTGCACAATCTTTGACTTATTCATGGCAGTTTACCATTAATAGCTTTAAAGAAAGGTTATGATTGTGATTAAGGAGCAAAGTTAACATTAACAAAGTGGTGGCTTATTGTTTGGAGCACTGTTCTTATGGGTTAGTGCCGTTAAACAGCAACCAAATGTCCATAAAAACAATAAGTACAATCGAAGATCAAACCTGCATTATTTAAATATATTGAAAAAATAAAAGCCCAAATAAAGGAATAATAACCCACATTCATGGATGCATCCATGAACAAATACTTTTTCTATTGTTAAAATAATTAAATACAGCAATACAGAAATAAATAATAATGAAAAAAATTAATTAATAGTAAATTGTATATACATAGTTTTTGAATGATATATATATATATATATATATATATATACATACACACACACACTGTATACAAAGATGGTAGGCCCACTGCAGCCTCAGTTTTCTGTTATTGGCTGACAGAAGTGGAACCCAATGTGGTCTTCTACTGTTGTAGCCCATCCGCCTCAAGGTTTGATGTGTTGTGCACAGACACAATCCACCACCACACCGTTGTCTCCTGAGCTGCAAAAAGATGCTCTGATGCTTACCTATCAATACCGATATATATCTGGTGGCTCATATCGGCCGATTAATCGTCGTGCACTAATACACCGATCAGCCACAACATTAAAACCACCTGCCTTATACTGTGTAGGTTCCCCTCGTGCTGCCAAAACAGTGCCATCTTGCTTCTCAGAATAGCATTCGGAGATGCTATTCTTCTCACCACAGTTGTACAAAGAGGTTATCTGAGTTACCATAGCCTTGCCATTACCATAGTCTGGCCATTCTCTGCTGACCTTTCTTGTAAACAAGGCATTTCTGTCTGCAGAACTGCTGCTCACTGGATGTCTTTTGTTTTTGGCACATTCTGAGTAAACAAGAATGTTGCGCATGAAAATCCCAGGACATCAGCAGTTACAGAAACACTCAAACAGCCCGACTGGCAACAAAAATCATGTCACGGTCGAAATCACTGAGATCATATTTTCCCTCGTTCTGATGATTGATGTGAATATTAACAAAAGCTCATGACCCATATCTGCATGATTTTATGCACTGCACTGATGCCACACAATTAGATTATTAGATAATCACATGAATAAGTAGAGTGTATATATACTGTATGTACAATATAAAGGCATTATGGAGTAATATGATCTAACAATTAATAGTTTGTAAATTAACATTTAGTTATTTATTATACCTAATGCATAATAATGCTAACAGATAGAACCTAATTGTAAAGTGTTACCATATTATATACACTCACCTAAAGGATTATTAGGAACACCATACTAATACTGTGTTTGACCCCCTTTCGCCTTCAGAACTGCCTTAATTCTACGTGGCATTGATTCAACAAGGTGCTGAAAGCATTCTTTAGAAATGTTGGCCCATATTGATAGGATAGCATCTTGCAGTTGATGGAGATTTGTGGGATGCACATCCAGGGCACGAAGCTCCCGTTCCACCACATCCCAAAGATGCTCTATTGGGTTGAGATCTGGTGACTGTGGGGGCCATTTTAGTACAGTGAACTCATTGTCATGTTCAAGAAACCAATTTGAAATGATTCGAGCTTTGTGACATGGTGCATTATCCTGCTGGAAGTGGCCATAAAGGGATGGACATGGTCAGAAACAATGCTCAGGTAGGCCGTGGCATTTAAACGATGCCCAATTGGCACTAAGTGGCCTAAAGTGTGCCAAGAAAACATCCCCCACACCATTACACCACCACCACCAGCCTGCACAGTGGTAACAAGGCATGATGGATCCATGTTCTCATTCTGTTTACACCAAATTCTGACTCTACCACCTGAATGTCTCAACAGAAATCGAGACTCATCAGACCAGGCAACATTTTTCCAGTCTTCAACTGTCCAATTTTGGTGAGCTCTTGCAAATTGTAGCCTCTTTTTCCTATTTGTAGTGGAGATGAGTGGTACCCGGTGGGGTCTTCTGCTGTTGTAGCCCATCCGCCTCAAGGTCGTGCGTGTTGTGGCTTCACAAATGCTTTGCTGCATACCTCGGTTGTAACGAGTGGTTATTTCAGGCAAAGTTGCTCTTCTATCAGCTTGAATCAGTCGGCCCATTCTCCTCTGACCTCTAGCATCAACAAGGCATTTTCGCCCACAGGACTGCCGCATACTGGCTGTTTTTCCCTTTTCACACCATTCTTTGTAAACCCTAGAAATGGTTGTGCGTGAAAATCCCAGTAACTGAGCAGATTGTGAAATACTCAGACTGGCCTGTCTGGCACCAACAACCATGCCACGCTCAAAATTGCTTAAATCACCTTTCTTTTCCATTCTGACATTCAGTTTGGAGTTCAGGAGATTGTCTTGACCAGGACCACACCCCTAAATGCATTGAAGCAACTGCCATGTGATTGGTTGATTAGATAATTGCATTAATGAGAAATTGAACAGGTGTTCCTAATAATCCTTTAGGTGAGTGTACATCACCATATACATTATACACTGTATATATTAGGACTAATAGTGTGAAAATATTTACCCTACATTTTATTTATTTATTGTTTTTGCTGGTTTTGTCATAAAGTACTTTTGTAGTACTTTTTTATGTTGTAACATAAAAATCTTATCTTAGTTGAAAGTGCCTAAAAGTGTTTATTGTTGCACCGGCCAATGTAACAGACACTTTATGCTAACACATATTGGCATAGGCAAAAGCAAAAGCAAAATTTTAAATGTAGGCGATTTGTAGAAAGGTACTATTCACTTTATTAAGTGTAAAATTTGTGGAGGAAAAAAATGCAAAAACTATTACTGTATATATATATATATATATATATATATATATATACACACTACACACACACACACACACACACACACACACACACACACACACACACACACTGGTGGCCAAAAATCTAGAGTAATGTGCAGATTTTGCTCTTATGGAAAGAAATTGGTACTTTTATTAACCAAAGTGACATTTAATTGATCACAATATATAGTCAGGACCTTAATAACGTGAAAAATTACTACTACAATCTTTTTTTTTTATATTGAGTTGTGCAGCAATGACAGCAAAATTCTCCTTGTGCAGCAATGACAGCTTTGCAGATCTTTGGCATTCTAGCTGTCAGTTTGTCCAGATACTCAGCTGACATTTCACCCCACACTTCCTGTAGCACTTGCCATAAATGTGGGTGTCTTGTCGGGCACTTCTCACGCACCTTACAGTCTAACTGATCCCACAAAAGATCAATGTGGTTAAGATCCATAACACTCTTTTCCAATTATCTGTTGTCCAATGTCTGTGTTTCTTTGCCCACCTTTTCTTTTTGTTTTTCTGTTTCAAAAGTGGCTTTTTCTTTGCAAATCTTCTCATGAGTCCTGCACCCCTGAGTCTTCTCTTTACTGTTGTACATGAAACTGGTGTTGAGCGGGTAGAATTCAATGAAGCTGTCAGCTGAGGACATGTGAGGCATCTATTTCTCAAACTAGAGACTCTGATGTACTTATCCTCTTGTTTAGTTGTACATCTGGTCTTCCACATCTCTTTCTGTCCTTGTTAGAGCCAGTTGTCCTTTGTCTTTGAAGACTGTAGTGTATACCTTTGTATGACATTTTCAGTTTTTTGGCAAAAGCATTGTATAGCCTTCATTCCTCAAAAAAAAAATATTATCTGATGAGTTAGAGAAAGCATTTTTTTTTTTTTTGCCATTTTGGACCTAATATTGACCTTAAGACATGCAAGTCTATTGCATACTGTGGCAACTCAAAAACAAATACAAAGACAATGTTAAGATTAATTTAATGAACCAAATAGCTTTCAACTATGTTTGATATAATGGCAAGTGATTTTCTAGTACCAAATTAACAATTTAGCATGATTATTCACGGATAAGGTGTTGTATTGGTGGTTGCTGGATATGGGGCCTGTCTAGATTTGATCAAAAATGACTTTTTTTTAAAATAGTGATGGTGTTGTTTTTTACATCAGTTATGTCCTGACTATATTTTGTGATCAATTGAATGCAACTTTGGTGAATTAAAGTACAAGTTTCCTTCTGAAAATCTGTACATTATTCCAAACTTTTGGCCGCCAGTGTGTGTATGTATATATATATACTGATCAGGCACCAATAAACATGCCATGGTCCAAATAATTTTTTCCCCATTCTGATGGTTGATGTGAACATTAACTGAATCTCCTGACCCATATCTGCATGATTTTATGCACTGCACTGCTGCCACACGATTGGCTGATTAGATAATCTCATGGATGATTGTTGGTGTCAGATGGGCTGGTTTGAGTATTTCCGTAACTGCTGATCTCCTTGGGATTTTCACGCACAACGGACTCTATTTACTAGAAGAATTTACTTTATGAATGGTGCAAAAATAAAAAAACATCCCATGAGCAGCAATTCTGCAGATGGAAATGTCTTGTTAATGAGAGAGGTCAACAGAGAATGGCCAGACCTTTTTGAACTGAGAAAGTCTAAGGTAACTCAGATAACCGCTCTGTACAACTGTGGTGAGAAGTATAGCATCTCCGAATGCTATTCTGAGAAGCGAGTTGGCACTGTTTTGGCGGCACGAAGGGAATCTACACAGTATAAGGCAGGTGGTTTTAATGTTGTGGCTGATCGGTGTATATATAATAGTGTACGACGATACATCGGCCGATATTAGTATTGATAGGTAAGCATCAGAGCATCTTTTTGCAGCTCAGGAGACAACGGTGTGGTGGTGGATTGTGTCTGTTGAGTGTTGATTTCATGCTACGTTGTTACCAAGTTGGTGAACCGCAATGCTGGAAAGTAAATAAACAATGTCCATCTTTTACTCTCAGTGACAACAAGCTTATAGCTAACTAGCTAACCACGTAGCTACTTTCATTCCTTGTCAGCTGAGTGGAAGCTAATGTGTGAACATGTATTCACAAAACTGTTTTGTTCAGGATTCGCAGTTTGGTACCCCCTTCAACCGAACAATTCCAGTCTTTGCATTTACAAAATGTAAGATTTAAATTTCTGGTTTTCCACCGTTGAAAGTTTCCCCAAAACTTGTATAGCAGAATTCGGTGTAACACTGCTGCGCTGCTGTCTTGATTCGGCAGGTGTAAATGCTTCTTATGCTATGCTACAACCTGCCCCTAATTTACTGGCAGTATTAAAATTGTCAGCATTTGACTGATACTAAACAGTAGTACTGATGTATATTTAGCTATTTATTGTATTTATACTTATTCTCTCAGTGTTCATTTCTAGAATTTGTTGACAATGTACAGTAATAATAATAATGTCAAATATTCATTGATAAAAATATTTGTTTAAGAAAGCAGCCTTCTGAGTACCTTTGCATAGTCATATCGGTGCAAAATCAGTGCACAATCCACATGGAAAAGGTCTGTTTTCATTTAAACTCTATTGGCCACCATATCGGTAATCTGTGAAATTTCCCCCTCTAAAATCAGTATTGCCTCAAAAATTACATATCAGTCAGGCTCTAATATATATATATATATATATATATTTATGTCAAATATGTTCTGACATCAATATGCCAAGATTGGTAGCCAAGCTAATTTTTCAGTTAGAATTTCAGCAAATAACAACTTCATTTTGATCTGTTCCTTGCACAATTGTGAGTCTTCAGAATACTTGGACTATAGAACTTAAGTCACGTAGACCACTTTTATGCTGATTTGGTGGTTGAAATCCCCATGGTCACAATATACTGTACGTTCAGTCTACGAGAGAGCAGCATAAACGTCCTTTTGTGTTGCATGAAAGACAGAAAGACAAACAGTACAAGTTTGGTACAACATGGGGGTGAGTCAATGATGACAGAATTTTCTGACTGAACTATTCCTTTAGGAAAAAATATGTAGAGGGATATAATATAATATAAGGGATACAGAAATACAGAAGAGGACTACAGAGATACTATCATGTCTGTGTTGGTTTGGTGCCAGTGACAGAGGTGACCCTGTCACAACAATCTGCCTCTTTAATTAGTGTAAGCACCCTGAGGATGTGCTGATTACTCCTTTCATTATGACCGCTTAGAGCTGAAAAGAAAATGGGTGAAAATGATCTGCCTGCTTTGATGTCAGGCTGTGAACTAATCACTGCTTAATCAATTGATACAGCACCGATTGGCTGCATTGGGCCAAAAATATGCAAAATACGCAACATGACCGCAACTGTAGTCAACACGTAGTCAAGTACTGTAGAACGTGTTCGTGAATCAATCCCTGTTGGTCCTTTTACAACATTTCTATCAACCAAACAGATTTGGAGGTTAGGCTTTGTCCCACAAAGTTAAACTGTGAATTGCAATTCAGTCCTCATTTACTCACCCTCATATTGTTCCATACCAGTATAACATTCTTTGTTGCATGGAAGTCACAAAAGAAGATGCTGGACAGAATTTTAGCCTCAGACACAATACACTTTCATTGTATGGAAAAAAAGAAGCAATGAATGTGAATGGTTACTGAGACTAAAATACAGTACTGCCTAACAACATCTTATAAAAATCATCATATAAAAATGAATTGCAATGTTTATGGTATTATGTTTATGGTGAATAGTTGAGCGTGAGGCATGTCCTTCAAATATGTTCTTTTATTCTATAGAACGAGTAAAACTAACACATCAGATGGCTCCTCAGCAAGGGGGATTAGTGTCAAGGACAAAATCTCCTGAAAAAATCCATCGTTGCAACCTTACGTTTTTGCTCAATTAAAGCTCACAAATGGCACAACTCCACCTCTGCTTACTGTACAATGTTGCTGCACGCTTGAGGATTTAAAAAGTGTTGGGGATCAATCGGATGATGAAGAGTGGAATACTGGGATTGAGAGGAAGAGTTTGACCTCTTTTAAGAGCCATAGTGGGCAATTGGACACTACCTCACAAGGAAGGGCACTTTTGAGATCAGCGTTATAGGAGCTGTTTCACATGCAGTTTCAGCAGAACACATGTGTAAGCACAGTCATGACTTTAAACAAAGTTTACATACTTGTATACAGTATATATATATATATCTACAGTATGTATGTATATATATATATATATATATATATATATATATATATATATATATATATACATACATACTGTAGATATAAGGTACATACACACACACATATATATATATATATATATATATATATATATATATATATATATATATATATATACACACACACACAAACACACACACACATTCAATGGTTTCATATTTTGATAAACTTTTCCATTTTTGCTGTTTCAGGAATTCTTTTGTGTTTTATAATTGTTTAACTTGTTAAATTTGGTTACACTTTATTTTAATGTGTCCTTGTTACAGTGTAATTGCATAAGTAATTACTGAATTACTGATTACTGATGTACTGAATTACATGTAATTACTATAGGTTTAGGGTTAAGGTTTGGTTTAGGGTTAGTTGCTTGTAATTACGCATAATTGACTGTTATTACTTAAGTAACTACATACAAATACATGTGTAATAAGTACACAATAAATAAAGTGTAACCTTAAATATTTGTTGAAATAGCCAATAATGAATGTTGAATATAGATATGTTGTGAAATAGATTTTTTTCTTTAGATAGCATTTGACATTTCACTAAAGGTTTTCTTTTGAATCAGTATGAAACAGCAAGTTTCCATTGTGACAATTTGCCCCATTTGGTGTACACCAATGTCCTGTTATTTTGGCATGTTGTCATAAAATGTGTGTTAAAGAAATATTAAGTAAGCAACTAGGCCCCATCTCCCCTATATAAGATAAAAGGCATTAGATTAACACAACTCTTTTTAAAATAAAAAATAATAATAATTTTAACATACACCACACATCAAATTTGTTTTAAGGCAGCTTTGCAAATATTCTCACACTTTGACATCCCATACATTTTCCTCTCTAGTTTGTGCTAAATAACTACATTAATAAATCAAAGAAGGAACAGTACTGCATGCCGTGATACATGGGTTTGACTCGTCAATACTAGCACCATAGGATTTTAATCAACTGTGCCTACCAATTTATTTTGCAAGGTCAAATATAATTTAATATCACAAACACACAAAGCTTTATTTGCTGTTTAGAAAATTCACTTAGAACCCAAATGTGGGCTTAGTGAGAGAGTGTGTGAGTGTGTGTGTGTGTGTGTGTGTGTGTGTGTGTGTGTGTGTGTGTGTGTGTGTGTGTGTATACCCTCATATTGGCTAACGCTGTCTCATTTTTCTTGGATGGAGAGCCAACTCCTTCAGGTAACTTCTAAGTGATGTATTATATGACAGATTTGCTACAGTCTCACACATCTCTCTTAGGCTTAAAAACAGTGCACACAACAACTTTCATAGCACCAACACACTCTAGATAGACTAGCCTTAGATATCTGCCAAATTCATTATACTCACTGCACACTATTCACTGGCCCTATTTAAATTTTAAAGCACATTTCTGATCGATGATTGAAACATAATCCAAAACATTTGGGACAATACAGTGTTTACCACTGTATCACCATTTCATAATTTGGGTACGGAAGACACAAGTTTGTTAAGTTTAACAAGTGGAATTTCCCCCCATTAATCAGGTCTTCAGCTGCGCAATTGTACGGGTCCTTCGTTGCTGTATTTTGCACTTCATTATGCACCATACATTCTCAATTTAAGACAGGTCAGGACTGCAGACAGGCCTATCTAGAGCCTACACCCTCTGCTTATGCAGACATGCACTTATATCCAGACAGAGTGTGATTTGCCGTTGTCCTGCTGGAAAATGCACTCTCCCATACCATAACAGACACTGACTTTTGGACCTGATGCTAAGAACAAATTGGATAGTCCTTTTACTCTTTGGCCAGGAGAACACGGCAGTGTTTTCGCTTCTGGACAGTGTTGATATATGGCTTCTGCTTTGCATAGTAAAGCATTAACTTGAATCTGTGGATGCAGCGGCGAATGATGCTGACTGACAAAGGTTTACCGAAGAATTACTGAGCCTATGTTATGATATCCATTACAGGCGTGAATCCATTACATGATGTTTCTAAAGTTAGTGATGTCTTAGGGATCAGAGATTATGGGCATTTAGAAGTGGTTTTCTGCCTTTCCCTTTTCACACTGAGATTGGACTTGATTCCTCAAAATCTTTTTATTATATTGTGCACTGTAGATTATTTGCTGACGCCTCTGTTGGCAAACTGGTGATCATCTGCCCATCCTTGATCTTGAAGCACTGGGCTTTTTTGTAGTCTCCTTATATACTATTGTATATAAAGAGCCTGGAACTTAAATGGCTAAAGAGCCAGATACCAACGGGTGGTCCGCGCATTGGTATCCTTCATGTGATGAGCTACTGGAGTGGGGTGGGGTCTGAACAGTGTGTAAAAGCCCATCCCATGAGGTAGTACCGAAGGCTAAGGACCACCAATTTGATGGCCAGACATTTGTTCTCAATGGTGCTGTACCTCGACTCTCTTAAAGAGAGCTTCCGACTGATGTACAGCACCGAATGCTCCTCCCCCTCAACCCCCTGGGACAACATGGCTCCCAACCCCCTGTCCAACATATCAGTCTGTAAAATAAAAGGGAGAGAGAAATCAGGACAGTGTAGAAGTAGTCCACCATAATGTTCAGCTTTCACTTAGTAAAAGCCTGTTGGCACAGTTCCATGACTGGACTGGATCTGGCACTCCCTTTTTAGTAAGATCAGTCAGCAGGCTGGTGAGAGTCGAATAGTTAAACTTATGGTAAAAGCCAGCCAGCTTTCTCACCTCCTTTTTGGTCTTGGGATTTGGTCAATTTGCAATCGCTGCAGTCTTATCAATTTGGGAATTAACCTTCCCATGACCCAAGTTGAAGCCCAGATACCATACTTCCACCCGCCCATTTGCAAACTTCTTTGGGTTTTCCATGAGTCCTGCCGGCCGCAGCGATCTCAGGACAACCCTCAGGTGCTTGCATGTGTAAGTGATGATGTCATCCAGATAGGCAGCGCCATACGCAGCATGTGGGCAGATGATTATTTCCATGAGCTGCTAAAACGTAGCTGGGGCCCCAAACAAACTGAAAGGAAGGTTCACAAATTGGTATAATCCAAACGGAGTGGAAAATACAGTTTTTTCACGGGACATGGGAGGGAAGGGAATCTGCTAATATCCCTTTGTCAAATCCAGTGTTGAATAAAAGCAAGCCATGCCTAACCGATCTAGCAGTTCGTTAATACGAGGTATCGGATATGCTTTAAATTTAGACACCGCATTGACTTTCCAAAAATTCCCACAGAACCGAACCGACCCCTCGATCTTAGGAACTAGAACCAGTTGGATTCCTCTATTACTCCCATATGGAGCATGACCTTCATTTCTTCCCGTAACACTTGTTTCTTGTGATCGGGCAACCTATAGGGCGAGTGCGTACTACCACCACTGGGGTTGTCTCAATGTGGTACAAAATACATTTGTACGACCTGGCAGGTGTGAAAACACATTGTAAAATTCCACTTACAACTTAGCAACCTCCATGACTTGGGACGGAGAGAGGTGGTCTCCACAAGGGACCGGGGTGATTTGATTGGCTATTTTACTATTTATCTCTGGCCCTATCTCCTCCCTCTCTGGAACCACCATCGCCAACAACACAGGGCTCTCTCCTAAATTTCAGGAGATTAAGGTGGTATATTTGCCATGTTCTGCCACTATCCGTTCATATTACTTCATAGTCGACATCGTGTTACCTCAAAAGGTCCTTGCCACTTTGCAAGTAATTTAGAGATCGATATGGGTAATAATACGAGTACCTTATCTCTCAGTGTCAATTCGCGAAGACGAGCACCCCTACTGTACAGCCGGGATTGACATTCTAACAATAGGGGTTCGAGCCATTTATCCCAATTTCTCGAATCCTCGTGAATTAACTTACGAATCATGTTTTTAAGGGTCTGATTAAATCACTCGACAAGGCCATACATCTGGGGACGGTTAACACTGGTGCGAATCGATATAATTCTCAATAATTCATACAGTTTGTGAAGTGTACATGACATAAACATAATGCCTTGGTATCCCAACTCAGGAGAATATTTTAAGGAGTGCTGCCGCAACACTGTGTTCTGAATTCTTGCGCATGGGCACTACTTTAGGGTATCGCATTGCATAATCCATCAAGACTAGTTCAAAATCTTCTTTAAACAGCTAGTAGTTAGTAGCTTGTAGTGTAGAAATCTACTTTTTTCTTTTAGCTTGACTATAGTTGAAATACTTTAAGTTATTAGTTGCTTGTGGATTAGGAAGATACACATTTTAAAGTAGCTTCCCCAACACTGAACAAGCGTAGCAAACACAAAGATGGCGGGGCAGTACGATTTCAGTTGCTTTCTTCAAAAAACCCTATTCCCTAACCCCAAACTAACATGCTGTAACGGTTTGGGGAGAGGTAAGGACCCAAACGCAGAGTTCAAAAACCAAAATACTGTATCATCGTGACTCTCTCCAGAAGAAGACAGGAGGCTATGGTCCAGTTCAAAAGCACCTAACGAGCAGTATTTATTGCCTATTATGTGTACAACCTAAAACACGGGTTAGGAGGCATCCTAACTTCCCGAAAAACAATACAATTTCTGACTCTCAGCCAAATTTAACTCAAAACTGACAAATTTGCGAGTTTAGTGTAAAAGCTGTTTTCTCACAAAAGCAGTTTATTCTGCGCGCTGGAGCAACTCCTCCATAGACATCCATTTAAAAAGAATGGCCTCTGGTCTCCAACCCAGAGAATGTCTATTTCTGGGTTTTTTGCCAACTTTGGTTTCTGCCCTCTACTTCAGGATGCAAGCCCACAAGCATTTCTTCATCTATACATTAATACTATATTTTCACAAACATGATTGTAGAACATGCTCAAACTTCCTTTATTACATTGATTTGACCCACTCTTATCATTTAATAAAGGACCAGATAACCACTCAGTCTTACTTGTCTCAACTAATTCAAGATCCAGCAATAATCCTAAACTGAGATTAAAAATACTCATGAAGTGGAGACTGCCTTGCTCTTGATGTCTGAGTCAACACAGCCCAGGAAATCTTGTCAGACTGTGTACTCTCTGTCATGTGTCATATTAACACTTGAGGACTGTCCAGCACACTCTGCAACTAATCCTCATTCCAAAGCCCCATATTGCTCTGCAGCCTTGAGAAGCGTCTGAAGGTAATACAGCACTGTTTATTATTGAGAGCTGGCTGCTCCTTCAGGTTTCATAAACCAAGGTCAACACAGTGCCACCTTTGACATAGTTCATTTCGAGGGTTAAAGGGGCAGGAAATAAAAGTGATTTTATTGGGCAATCTCTTGACGATCCTTAAAAATGTTGCTAATCGAGCTTTTAAGTTAGAGATCGGGAGAGTTAATAATACGTAATAATAGTATGATGTGGTGAAATTGTAAGATATTGTATGACTTTTAAACCAAACAACTAACAGAATTTCAAATTGTCATCACGTTTTTGCTAGCCTCCTATCCAACATTTGAAGTTTAGTGTTAAGAAGTTAGACTTTATGGTTAGGTTTGGGTTAGGGGTTAAACATAGGAAAAATCATAATAAAACTGTTTGTTGGTTTCGATATTTTGGTCGCACATTTTTGTGTGAGCCAACTTGTACGATTTCTTCCGATCTCACCAAATCGTACAACTTTTAAGACTCGTCATGAAATCAGACTATGAATATCCCCTCATAGACTAACTTTAATTCTGGAAAATGTTACTATGCTGTCTACCCAGATTAAGGACAACAGTCTTTGGCATCATGGTAGCATGAATTCCAAGTCAATTCAAAAGCTATTTGTAATTTAATTTTCATAATAAGACAATTGGTACTCTTAAAAATGTGTCTGCATTACATTAAAACTACACTGGTTGTTAATGTCTCATTCGTGTCCATCAAACGATTGGCACATACAGTATTTCCTAAAGTCTTCCAATTGACAAATGCTTACTTTTCACGTAGAGTACTGAAGAATTTACTCTTTGAGAATTACAGCCAAATCTAGTGCTGTCGTGACCTGAGGAAAATTGAGACAAACTGCCTCATTCGCCGCAAATGGGAGAGATTAATTTGTCATCTTTGACAGAGACTGCAGTGCACTTGTATCTTCAAAAGCAGGACACTTGCTATTTTTCTTCTGTCATGCTCTCTTTGAGATATCATCTTAATCATGGAGGAACCTTATCTGTCTTGACGCAGTGGCTCTCGTGGCTGTAATTGTCTGTCTTATCACAGAGAGCAATCAATAAGTTACCAGCAAACAAAGTGGCTATTAGATACACATTGACATTTTTCCTGTTACTAGTGTTAGGACCCGCATGAGAAGAGATAAAGACTTCAACTCTTCAAAACGTTGTCCATTTAAAGCTTTCCTATAGCTTCTGCTTAACAAACAGGTTACAGGTCTTAATTAACGACATATGGCAAACATCACATTTACTATTGCTTATGTTTAAGTATTAACATTTGGGGCATAACTGGTCTCGCTGTGCACTGATAGCCACTCAAAACACATTTACATAGACACAAATGGTTGGCCAATGCACAGCAATCGTGTGGTCATGTTAAAGGAATATTCTAGATTCAAGACATGTTAAGCTCAATCAACAGCATTTGTGGCATAATGTTGATTACCACAAAAATTTATTTTGACTCATCCGTCCTTTTCTTTAAACAAAATCAAAAATCTGTGTTGGTGAGGCACTTACAGTGGACGTGAATGGGGACCATTTTTGAAGGGTTTAAAGGTAGAAATATTATGCTTATAATTTTATACATTAATTCTTCTGTTACAAATTGTGTATTATTTGACCTGAAAAAATGTATATTGCCATTTTTGTGGTAGTTTTAGGATTTGTTGAAAAGACATCATCTTGTCAATGAACAGTGGTTTGATAACATTTCAGTTAGCCAGAATATAGTGTGACCTTCCTGGTGGGTCGCTGTTTTGGAACCGATTACTACTGTTGTATTACTGTTTTATATATATATATACACATGCATCATCATCTACATCATCATCTGCAATACCAAACACCTCAGACAGCTCCTCACCAGTGTTCCTTACACCATCACCACCTCCCATCTCCCCACTTCCTGTAACATCCCAAATTCCAGCATCTCCAACTCCATCATTGCCCTACTCGCATGCACCGTCACCAAGAGGCATTGCACAGCATTCCTTCCAGTCACCATCTGCATCTCCTGAACGATCATTTAGTGCCCTGAGACACCTGCACAAATGGTTGAGGTGAAACATGGGCCAGGAAAGACTTCACAACCTTGCTGTATTGTCAATTGAAAATAAATCTGTTAACGCAATTGAACCTGAAGGAGTAATCGACAGATTTGCTATACTCAAAATATTGGCGTGAAAGACTCACAGACAGCAATTGAGTAGAGACGAAAGAAAGATGAAGAGAGATGAACTAGACATAGAACAAAATGAAAGAAACCAACAAGACGGAGAGATATCAGGACTTTAAAAAAAAAGACAAACAAGAAGATAAACAAATAAGACAGAGACAATGAGAAACAAGATTGAGACAAAAAGGAGAGACAAAGGACATATAAAGCTACATGAAAGGAGAGAAAAGAGAGATACAGGCTCTGGGCTTGTTCTCAGGGGGCTAAACCCCTTATCTCTTCCAACCCTAGCAACGCCCCTGGCAACAAAGTTGTAAAATTGGCTATAACTTTACACAGAAAAGGTTAGTACGCAATTTTATCAAACTGAAATGATGTTAACATTTACGGATTGGCCCCATTCACTTCCATTGTAAGTGTGTCACTGGAACCTCAATTTTTGCTTTTTTTTTTAAAGAAAAAGAGGGACGAGTACATTTAAACATTGTTGGCGATAACAAACCTCTACTCAAGGGGTGATACAGTAACCTTCAAATATCTGTTCTTAAACCGGATGGGTTTCATTCAGCTAGCTAGCTACAAATAAAGACTTCTCTTCAAACTGTTGTTCCACTATGACAACAGATTTACTGGCTGTAAAAATGTCAGCTAGTAGAACAGTAACCTTTGCAGAAATGCAGATATTACAATGTGTACGTGCACTGCATTATGAATTGTGGCCTGACACATTTTGGGACTCTATGGGACACAAAATCAATCTATCATAGCTGAAGCATTTGCCTTCACATACTTGTACCTTGGCTATGTCCCAAAATGCACTCTTTCATACTATAAAAGCATTATGCCAATTTAGTGTTTCAGAATCCTCAGTATTCACAAAACAGAAGGCGAAAAATACCTGCACGACCTACTATAGCCAGCAAGATTCTGAAGTGTTCATCCACTGGATACTTTATTATGCCATAATAACATGGGCTCTTAGAAGTTGTCCTAATTAAAATTTGTGATTATGAAAAAAGTCAGACAGCTCTTTTTATCTGTAAGTGCTATTTATACCAAGAATGTTGTTCCGTGTGCTTAAAATTGCATGTATTTAACAAAACCAGAGTAAATTCTGGTCATGGTTGTTCTTACTTCATCATATACGTATAGGGTCACATTCATGAATGAAGTATGTCTGGGATAGTATTTTTACTGCTCTCCTGCATACTTAAAGAACATACTTTATTAATGCCCGAGAAGTATATTTCTTATCAAATTAAGTACATACTCTGACAGTACGCATGATCGGACAAGAGAATTTTTGGGATCATTAGCAACCGCATAGCAACACCATGGCAACTACCCTGAACTCCAGTGTTGGCGAGTTTTGCACAGGCTAGCACCAATCATATTTTCTAGCAAAAATGTAGAAAGTAATAATCTAGTTCGTTTTTGTCAACAAGAACACACCAATGCAGACTACAGGTTTTAAAGAAATCCTTCTGATCACTTTTTATCCTTGTATAATTATGGGCTGCAACAGTAAAGAAATGAAATGTACAGATTTTAAAAACTGGGGTTCAAACAACTCTCACAGCTTAACATTTGTGCTAATTAAGGTAAAGAAATATATATATATAATTGAGCATTTTCCTTTTGATCTGGAATTGATTTCATATAGCATGAATGATTACAACACATTACAGATAAGTCATCTGATTCATCATTTATGGCATATGTATTAATTGTATGAATTAGCACAAACAAAGGAAAACCTTACCTTTAAAGTGTACTTTCTTCTTTAAAATAGCGTGCTCAATTAGCAATTAGAAAAATATTCATCCATTATTGCATCTTCTGGAATTACATCGGACTAGTTTCACAAAAGTGTTCATGTTGATTGACATAATCTGTGACGTAGGTTTCTTTTCCCAGGTTAAGTTGTATTTTTAGCCCCATGCTTATGCCTTATCTGATCAAATCTGCATGGTATTACAGAATGTTTAAATTGTAAGATGTCCTTTTTATAAATGCCCTATTGAGGGCCATGTTCCCATAGTTTGATGTCCAGTGACAGGCTGATGTGACAGTCAAAAGCATCTGAGCTTGCAGAACCTTTGAGTCTTTCTTTGTTTGGAGCAAAACCACTTGACTGACATCAGTGATAAATCCATGTTCCCATGGAAACTTCATGCTATTTTTGTGAGTGCGAGTCGAGCTTCTATCATAGACATTTGCATATTCATGTCTGGACAAAGAAAGAAGATGCTTGAAGCTCTGATTGAATTCAAAATAGCTGCTCGTATAATAATGAGGTGCCATTAGTTCTAAGACTGATCTGGCATCGTTGGATAAGGACACTTAAGCTCAAAGACAGCCAGTGTTGTAACCTTCAGAAAGATAAAAAAAAAAAAAAACCTGGTTCTATTACTATGAAAGATGGATCTCAAAGTAATTGATCACATCTTCATTTCAAAGTGCTTTAAACACATGGGCAGCTATAAATATTATACAGGAACCTAGTTTCTATCTGTCATCAAAGACATATCCTTTAATATGAAAACTCTAATGCAAGTACATGTAGTCCCTCTGAACCTTGCATATTCATTTCTGAAGAAAACTGCTGAAATCATTCTTTAGTTTCCTGGCCTTTCCTGGTTTACCTGCTCTCCTAGCCTGGCTACGCTGGTCTTCAGCTGGTCTCACAGTGTGGGCAAGCGTGTGTTCAGCTGGTTGTCCAGCTGGTCTCCCAGCCTGGCAAGTGCTCAAAACCCATCTAAAACCACCAACAACAAAAAAAGACAAGCCTAACCATCTTGGCCAGGTTTGGAGACCAAATAAACACCTTAGGCTTGTTTAAGTTTTTTTTATGTAAAATAATAAAAATAACAGGAGTGGTGGTGGCATAGTGGGCTAAAGCACATAACTGTTAATCAGAAGGTTGCTGGTTCAATCCCCACAGCCACCACCATTGTGTCCTTGAGCAAGGCACTTAACTCCAGGTTGCTCCGGGGGGGGTATTGTCCCTGTAATAAGTGCACTGTAAGTCGCTTTGGATAAACGCATCTGCCAAATGCATAAATGGAAAAGTAAAATTCTCCCATATTCTGATATTTTCAGTCGCTTAACACAATAGATAATCAAGCTAGTTTGGTTCAGCTGAACAGGGACAGGGGTGATGACTGATCTTTAGTCATCCATTTTACGGTTTTGCTCAATTCTCAAATGATAATTATTTATTTCAAAACAATACGTTAAAATCTCTGAACAAGTAGTTTCTTTTTCACAACAGATTTTAATTTCTTATTCATTTAAGGAAATTGCACGTGTTTTGGCACATGCGAGCAAAAGAATAAGTGCAATTGTCTACCATTTGCACGATAACTAAATGCACAAGTCTTGCTGATCAAAACTGATTTTTTGTTGATTCTCAGTGAAACTTGTACTTGTCACTCTACTCTTCACAACTTCTAAACATTCTTTCATTGTGTGAGCCATCACATGCAAAATGATCCATTCAATTATCAAAATCTGTCAGACATACATGTATATGGCAAGGCAATTTTCTGTTCACTATATATGACTTTACATGTAAGAAATGTGTAAAAATGGACATGCAAATGTTCCGTTTACATGTAACCCATAGCTACAAAAATAAATGGACTAAATACATATAAATGTGAATATCCCTTTTCTGTGTACTCCAGTATTGTACAGTACTGACTTGTCCCAGTAAACTTTTACCTACTTTTGAAATCGGTATCTAAAAAGCTCTGTGTGATTCACAGTAGCATTCAGCTAGGCAAAACTGACATTCTTGTATAGTGCAGTAAGCAGTCAGTATCAACAAAAAAAGTAGAACAAAAATGTAATTTGTATAAAATAAACATTTCCAGGGTCGAAACATTTTGACTAGTATGGCTCACACGATGACAAAAAAAAAAAAGTTTCATTTTGGCCAATTTACTGACACACTAACTAGGTATTGAAGCATGAATTAAATGTTTTGGGTGAGTTACTAAATTTTTGCAGACATGCAATAGAGTTAATTGATGTCCCACTAAACAGTTGTGACAATTGCACTTACAGTTTAGAGACTGTTTCAAAAAATGAGCCAAAGCGATCGAGATAAACTGTAATACAAGTGCTCCGACTAGGATTTTACAGTCTCTGACTTTTTAAGAAATTTTATTTAAAGTTTGAAAATCTCCCACTGACTTAAAGAGTACAATTTGCACCAACAAATCTAACCAACAGCGATGGTGCTATTGTAATGATTGCATTAAAAATTTCACTTGGTACACTTCTTTCATAAATCTATTAGCATACTGAATTGTGATTGGTCTTTTTTGTCTCAAGATGTCTTTAAAAGCAGAAAACTGGGCACAGAAACTGCCGTTATCTATTCATCCATAAATACTGTAATTACTGTCAATCTCTCAATATTTAGGTAAAAGTTTAATAGCTATCATTTAACCAAAAACTTCCCTGCAAGAACTGGTATTTCCTTCAGAATTAAAAAAGATCAAAATTAAGAAAAGAAAGTGCAACTGTTACAATGCAGGTCCTATACACAATGCTCATGCAATAAAATGAAATTACATCCTAGTTTATTTAATATATTTTTAGCTTTGCATCAACAACAGACAAAAATCATATGCAACCTGAATAAAGGCATCACACATACCACCACATTACAATTCATCTCATATTTCAACATTTACATGGACAGAGTGTCAAGTTAATGTTCCGATATATGGGCTATTACATTAAGAGTTGTCTGGGGAGAAATGATTGACTATCTTGCATCTCTGGAGTTAATGACACAGCTTTAACTGTTGGGTAGATCAGCTGTAAATCGAGCTAGTATTTTTAAATCATCCGAGGGTAGCAGTCCTGTGACCCTGAGCAAAATGATCCCAGAAAAATGCTGGTGTTCACAGATAAATCTTAAATAAAGGCTCTGGCTGGAGGGATTTTAGAGGGAGAACCTTTGCTCCATCTGTCATAATTTCCTTCTTTTCCTAGATCAACCCAATAGTTTCTAGTAGTATTCAACCAGGGCCAGGTAAATGCAGGATGCTGTGATAACTTAAAAGCTTCCAGAAAACAATCTGCGTCCATTGTCTTGTTCATCTGGTTTAAGAGCCATTAAATGTTTACCTTTTAATCCGGTTTTATTGTAACCAGGTTCATCTACAGGGATTTGATTATGAGAGCACTTTCTGCTGTTCTGAGTGGGTTTAAAGCTCATAAATGTGTACAGGTTTTTAACAGACAAATAAATCATCCCTAGAGATTGTCTGAGGTCTGTACTCTCCTGGGATTTGATGTTTTTGACATTTAGCAGCACTGTTCTGTTCTGAAGGTATGTCAGCACACAAAAAGAATAGAGAACTTGCAACTGAATAGAAGTTTTATATTACACAATTGCTATACAGTGGCCCGAAATAGTATTTGGACTCTGAACCCATACATAAAAATGAATGTCTTTGCATTAGATAACAAAATATGCATTAGATAACAAAATATCAATCCTAAGGGTAGATATAGCATAAAACAAAAATGCTTTACATCGTCATGGCAACAAAGTTGTAGCCTAAAATTGGCTATAACTTTACACAGAATAGGTTAGCAAGCGATTTTATCACACTAAAATAACGTAAACATGCATATTGTTAATGTCTTGTTGCTATACTTTTGAAAAAGTGAGTATTTACAGATTGGCCTCAATCTCTTCCATTGTAAAATGCCTCACTGTAACCCAGATCTTTTTTTAAAGAAATGGAGGGACAAGTCCAAATTCACAAATGTTATCGACTGAGCTTAACTTGTATTAAACCCGGAATTTTCCTTTAATGTGTTAAATTACACCTGCGGTTACTCTGCTAGGACACCTAATATATGTTACCACTAAAAATCACTTTGAGACCAGTTGCTTAAGTCATAGCAACAATTGCTCATAAAAATAAAGTTAGTTTGAGAAGGTCTATCATCATTTGTTTGCAAATGCCTCTTCATTTGATATTTTGAATCTAATGCAATTAGACATTCATCCATTTTTAAGTCTGACTTAAGTGCCCAAAAATATCATAAAACAATCATTCCATTAAAATAAAGCCATGGATGTTTGAGCACTGGCTGCAATTTTAACTTGCAACCTTATTATTTAACCAAAGAGATCATGACAGTCAACTGGTGTAAATGGAAAGGATCTATAATGGTGTCCGTTCTTCACTCTGGTCTTGTCACGAGTAAATGAGATGTGACAGGTCTATATTTGATTGAAAGATGATGGAAAATTCTTTGGAGAGCAGTTCGTGCAATGCCACGCCATCGTGAGTGTACACCCATCGCTCCCCTGTCCAATCATAGCGTTTTGGCCCACTGAGTAAAAGTAAAGAACAGTAAAGCAATTAAATAAGAGATTTACTGATTGTATTCTAATTCTTTTACATAAAACTGAATGTTACAGCAACAGTGAAGCATAAAATATCATGCGAATCATCAAATGGCAGAACCTTTATACCTTGTTGGTGAGGAGAGCCAAATTTGTCGGTTGGGTGTTTGCTTGTTGATGACATACGTACCATGGTCAGAACCCACTTTTACTGTCAGCACACCACTCTGTGAAGAAATATTACACGCATGCAAGTATGAGCTGTGTGAATACTCTCCAAAAATTACACAAAAGTGAGAAAGTCATTCAAGTTTGGAAGGACATGGGGATGAATAAGGCCACATCAAAACTAATATGTTTTCTTGTAAAAACGCATTGATTTTGTTACGTTTACGCCTCTCAAATTTGTAATATGTTGGCTTAAAAATGCTGAGATATACTGTTCTACAGTTTAAGTCTATAAGGGTTTTTCCAACATCTGTTAACCAAGACCAAAATTTGCAATTGTGACTCCACCTAAAACTTTCAAGCTTTCAACCTTTAGACTGTTCTAACTTGGGTTGCTATGAGTTTTCTAACTGATCCAACTAACGGTTTTCCCTTTAAGGATGATAAATAAAAATACCATAGACTTACATTGATGGACTGTTCAAACAGTCCAAGACTGTCAAAACCATTCAGATGTAATCACACAAGACTTTTAAGGTGTCTGTCTGTCAGTCTATCTATTGTTCTTTCTGTTTGTTTGAAGCCTTCAAAATTATTTTAAACTTTCAGAAAAGGATTTCTCATGCCAACTACTCCTGTAACAACAAGGCAACAACAATATTCTTTATGAGATTAGTTAAAAGGGTTTTTAAAGGGACAGTTCTCCAAATTCTTCATCATTTACTAACCCTCATGCTGTTCTAAACCTGTATGGCATTCTTTCTACCATGGAACACAAACAAAAGACATGAGCGTGAGTAAATTATTACAGAATTTTAATTTATGGGTGAACTATTCTTTTAATCACCAAATGATTATTGAATGATGTGTAACAAAATTAATGTACAGTGAATTTAGAAAGTATTCAGACATTCAGAACTCTTCCTAAAGCTGACGCCCGGCCAAACTGAGCAATTGGTGTAGAAGGGCATTCTTAAGACAGGTGACCAGGAACCCAACAGTCACTCTGGTTGAGCTCCAGAGATCATGTGTGGAGATGGGAGAAACTTGCAGAAGGACAACCATTACTGCAACACTCCACTGATCTGGGCTTTATGGCAGGGTAACAAGACGGAAGACTCTCCTCAATGCAAGACACATGAAAGCCTGCTTGGAATTTGCAAAAAGCACCTAAAGGGCCCTCAGACCGTGAGAAACAAGACTATCTGGTGTGATGAAAAGCAGATTGAACTGTTTGGCCTCAATTCCAAGTGTCATGTCTGATGTAAACCAGGCACCACTCATCACTTGCGCAATACCATCCTAACGGAGAATCATGGTGGTGGTAGCATCGTGCTGTGAGGGTGTTTTTCAGCGTCTGGAACTGGGGGACTGGTCAGGGTTGAAGGAAAGCTGAATGCCCAGATATTCCTGAATACAGAGATACCCTTAATGAAAACCTGGCCCAGAGCACTCAGGACCTCAGAATGGCCAAAGGTTCACCTTCCAACAGCACAATGACTAAAAGACTTGAGGCTGTAATCACTGCCAAAGGTGCTTCAAGGAAGTGCTGAGTTAAGGGTCAGTGTGACAGCTTTTTTTTGTATCCCCCTTTTCTCCCCAATTTGGCATGCCCAATTCCCACTACTTACTAGGGATGTAAAGATACCACTTTTTCTCTTTCCGATCCGATTCTGATATCAGAAATCTCAGTATCGGCCGATACCGATCTGATACTGGGGTTGATTTTTGCATAATCAGTTTGGAATATCTTTACATTATTGTGTGGAACTAATTGGGTGTGCTTACTAATATGTAAAGAAACACAAACCTCTAACTACACATTATTTAAATATAAATGTATAGCTTATTAAGAAACACTTTATTATTAATTAGTATACTGGATAATGTAGCAGCAAAATTAACAGTAATTCCAGTATAAGTCATCAGTGGAAAAGAAGCAGTTTTATTTTTTTTTTTGCAAAAGATTTTCAACTTGTATCTGGACTTTAAAGAATTCAGATATTTTTTGTTCAATTTAGTTGTAAGATATCAGCTCACTTTTCATTAACACAAGTTATTTTTTGAAAGCCATAGAACTAAATGTTATTATAATTTGTAAACAAATAACAATATAATAACATTTTATTTTTAATACATGCATTTTATATATTTACACATATAACACAGCGTTTTGTGATTCACAGAGCTATCGGATGTCTTCAAGTGGCTTTGAATAAAATGCACGAGTCATATGAACTACTTTAATTGTGTTTTTATGTTTCTTTTATGTAATTTTTTAAGCTTGACAGCAAAGAACATGACTAACACACAGTATCGGATTTGGATCGGGCTCGTCGGACCGATACCTGATCCATCTATCCATCAGTATCGGAGCCGATACATATCCAGGTATCGGATCGGTGCATTCCTACTACTTACTAGGTCCTCGTGGTGGCGTGGTTACTCACCTCAATCTGGGTGGCGGAGGACGAGTCTCAGGAGCCTCCGCTTCTGAGATAGTCACTCCACGCATCTTATCATGTGGCACACTGTGCATGACATAACGGAGACTCGCAGCATGTGGAGGATCATGCTATTCTCCACGATCCACACGCCCAAATGAGAGCAAGAACCACTAATTGCAACCACAAGAAGGTTACCCCATGCGACTCTACCCTCCGTAGCAACCGGGCCAATTTGGTTGCTCAGGAGACCTGGCTGGAGTCACTACGCATACTCTGGATTCGAACTTCAACTCCAGGGGTGGTAGTCAGCATCAATACTCGTTGAGCTACCCAGGCAAGATTTTCTTTTTAATAAATTTACATTTAAATTTAAGTTATACAAAATCTGGCATTTGTCATTATGGAGCATGCAGTGAAGATTGATGAAAAAAAATATTTAGAATAAGGCTGCAAAAATATTAAAGGGTCTGAATACTTTCTGAATGCACTGTACATGGTTTCCTAAAAGCATAGTAAGCAAAATAGATTGTAGAAATCATTAGTGCAAATGGTCTCTACGATCAACTTAAGCTTGTGATGCTTTTTGAAAACCAAGCCCTGATCTATGCACAGATGTTCTATACATGTGTATATATTCTGTTGAATATCTGTCTGTGATGACGAGGAGGGCGGGGCTGGGCCGTGGCTACCAATCGGGCTAATCAGCCAAGGAGAGGGATAAAGGCAGCCGGATGCGGCAGTTCGGGAGAGAGAGAGAGCCACACAGCTGCTGTGTGTGTGTGTGTGTGTTTGTGTTTTGTCTTTATGTTTTAATTCTACATTAAACATTACTTTGATGTTTGTCTGGTTCCCACCTCCTCTTTTCCCATTTTTACTCTGTTACACTGTCCATTAAAATCTTTGGTCCCACTCCTACCCCATGTGAATTACTTGCATTGGCATGTGCTATGCATCCTTCTGTTTTTTTTTACTGGGTGATTTTAACATTCATGTGGATACCGTTTCACCTTTTGCCAGTGATTTTTTTTTTTTGTCTGTTCTTGACTGATTTCATTTCAATCAATATGTGAATTTCCCAACACACTCTCATGGTCATACACTTGACCTTATTTGTTAATCTGGGCTTAGTTACGTCTCTATTTTAGGTTCTGTGGGTGGATTTTCAGACCATATGTTAATTAAAGTCTTATATTCCTCAACTAAAATGGAGGAAAAAAAGAAAGATATATCTGAAATCTCTTAATTTCTCATCTTTTACTGACTCTATTTGTGCCTCCTCTCTTACAATGTCCAGCCCAGATGAAATTCTATCCATGTATAATAACACACTGGCTGAAGTCCTAGATAAATATGCTCCAGTTAAAGCTAGGTGTGTACCATCATCTCATTCTTCCCCTTGGTTTACGTCAGAACTTCATTCCTTGAAAGCTAAAGGTCAGGGTCTTGTTAAGAAAAATGCCCTTACTGCCCATGCCTAGGCCTTTGCTGACCATTGCTCACTTTACAATGCTGCCCTGAACACTGCACTACATTACTTCCATCATCTCTAACTCATCTTGTAAGCCCAAAATACTATTCAAAAACCTCACATATCCTCCATACACATTTTTTTCAGGCTCTTATGCATTATGTAAATATTTTCTCCAATTCTTTAACAATACAATTTAATAAATCTACCAATTATTTAACTCTAATCAGCTCTTTGAATATTCTCCAGCTCACCTAGTCACACCTTTCACAAATTATTCTCTGACCACCCCCACCACTATTGTGTTGATTAGCCAAAAAAATTATTCGACATGCCAGCTCGATCCTATCCTTACAACCTTTCTCAAAAGCTGTCTCCATCTCTTAACTTCACCTATTTCTCACCTAATTAATAGCTCTCTGGGATCAGGTTCTGTGCTTGCTGCCCTGAAAGTGACAGCTGTCAAACCCATATTCAAGAAGCCTGGCCTGGATGCATCAGATTTATAAAACTATAGACCCATCTCAAATCTTCCGTTTGTGGCCAAAATGTTGGAGAAAGTTGTGGCTGCCCAGTTAGAAGCTCACTTGCTCACCAATAACCTTAATGAACCCTTGCAGTCAGATGTTCTTCCCCATCAAAGCAGACACCGCAATTCTCAAGGTTGTTAATGGCCTTCTCTCTTCAGCAGACACTAGAGCGCTTAACATTCTTCTACTATTAGATCTCACCTCAGCCACTGATACTGTTTGTCAAAGCATTCTGCTCTCTCGCCTCTCAGCTATAGCTGTCTTGGGCACTGGACTACACTGGTTCAGATCTTATCTGATGGACATACATCAGTTCATTACTGTTAAGAACCACAAATCTTCCACTGCTCTGGTCTCACATGGTGTTCCGCAGGTTTCGGTGCTGGGTCCGCTCCATTTTATAATTTACATGCTCCCTATGGGGCAAATCATGAGACAACATGGCCTTAGCTTTCACAGTTATGCTAACAACACTCAATTTATTTCAGCTATTGCTCCTCATCAGCTTCTCCACCACCATCACATGTAATCGAAATCTCAGATTTCTCCCAACTTTCTGAAACTCAATGTTGAAAAACACTGAAATATTACAAGTTGGCCCCAAAACCTTATTTCCTCTGAACACAACCTTAGCTTGGACATAGAGAGTGTTGCCATTCAGCTCTCTCCCACTGTTCGTAATCTAGGGGTGATATTTGACTCTTTGCTGGCTTCTGAACAGCATATTAATCATGTTACAAAAGCATATTTTTTTTCAACTACGCAACATTGCGTGCGTGAAAGACCAATCAATCTTTCAACACTGACTGCTGGCCAGCCCCGCCAGACATGTAAATGGAACAAGCCTATGGATTTATGCAGTGTTGAAACGAAGTCGAAATTACTGTAATTATGAGATGGTTGTACTCTTGAGCTCTTTGGGACCTCAGAAGTCATTTGTTTCTATGACAACACCAAAACGGCTTTGTTGTGGATAACAACAAAAAATGTATCACTACAATAATTATTTAATTAATATAAAGTGGCCCCAAATGAGGTAACGTCCAGTAATGATGACATAATAAAATGGCATATTAAAAAGCAATTACATTTTGAAAATCAAACTTTTAAAAACATTTTTTAAACCTCTACGACTTTCTTCCGTGGAACACAAAAGGTGATGTTAGGCAGAATGTTAGCCTCAGTCACTGTTCATGTTCAATGCATCTTTTTTCCATACAACGTAAGGGTTTTTTTGCCTTCAGTAGTTCATTTTAGATGGTTCTGCGATGCAAAAAATATAATGTGCAAATAGTCCATGTGGTCTCTCAATTAAACTGGGGTCTTAAAAACAGCATGCATATTAATTCTAAAGGAATTGGCAAATGTTGCATAAAACAGTTTTCAATAGAGCATGCTCAAGCCATTCCAACAATAAAATACTAAAAGCGTGTTTGCGGGCTTCATAAATCCTGCAGGAGATGTGCATTTTCTCTCCATGTATGATGCTGCAACAAAGGCTGCTATGCAGCTTTTTAACTGTAACTTTTTAAGAGACGTCTTGCTGAAGCACTCAAACAATAACACTAAAACAATCCTTTCATAAAAAATAAATGAAAATACAGCATCATAAAGGTTTAAAGACCCCTTTTCACCTGACAGGGAAGCAGCTTGCATTGCAATAAATTGCATTGTTCCAAAAAAATCTGGAGCCATAAATAAAGGTTAGACAAATTTGTTACTTTATGGGTAAGTAGTGTATTTTTCCTGCTAATTCCATCTGCCATTGGTTGGGCAAACCAGTTGTACCATCTTGAACTCATGCCATTGGTAAAGCCAATGTTGCTATGCCAGGCTGTTTGGGATGCTCCAACAGAGCAATGTTTTGACACTTTTCGTGAACAAAGCCTAATAAATGGCTTGCAACCGGCATTTCATTTAGAAACATTATAGTCACACAGGAGTTTCATAATTTAAAATGATTACATTTTAAATTTAATAATTTACATAATTTATTTTAAACAGACCAACAGCATCCCCTAGTGGATATCTAGTCAAAGGACACCTTTCATAAGAATGAGTTGGCACTAGGTGTTAAACATATAAAATCAGAATCAGCTTTATTGCCAAGTATGCTAACACATACAAGGAATGTGTCTTGGTGACAGGAGCTTCCAGTGCACAACAATACAAAAAAAAGGAACAAGAAATAGATAATAAAAAATAAAAAAATTATATTATATATATATATATATATATATATATATATATATAATTACATTTACGTACATACACACAGACAGACACCTTCATACATACATACATACATGTAGTGCAAATCTAAAACATATCAATTATTAAAGATGTGTGGATATGTGCATGTGTACTTACAGAAAATATTACATCATATTCGATTCCAGTGAAGTTTTCATCTGTGAGGTCTTCAAAATACTCTGCTAAAGCATCCAGTGTCTCGTCTGCTAGTCTCTCGTACTCTGTCTCTGTTAGTTCTCTGTACAAAACAGTTCTCGGGTAAGTTAAGACTATTCTGGTACTCCTTTTGTTCTTAAATGCAATAGCTTAATGCTAATGCATTTAAAACAATTATTTAACACATACAGTTTTTTGCACTACTTTTATTATGCACTGCAAACGGTAAGCGGCTGTCTAGGCTGCTTACTGAAACTATTCAGATCCTTTTTCGAATATGAGCAATAAAATAAAATATTCTGAGGATGAAGAATAGGATGCTAAAAATCTTAAAATGAGACTATATTTTTAAATTCACCAAAAAAAACAACTGAAGTTCCTTCATGCTTTAAAAGGCATTTTCCTTTCTCACACACACACACACACACACACCCACACACACCTCCACACACACCCACACACACACCCACACACACCTCCACACACACCCACACACACCCACACACACCTACACACACACCCCACCCACCCACCCACACCACTAACTAATTTACAAAACATCTTTTTATCAATACAATGACTATTAGGTCTTATAACATATACAACCACAACAGTAAAAGAAATATAGCAAATATATGCTCTGTGAGTCCAGTGATTATTAAAAGATTAATCAAAACTTTAAGCTCAGAATTCAGAAACTGTTTACCTGAACTGAAGTGCATTTTCCTCCTCAAGGGGCATGCTTAAATGAAGTTCTCTTCTCTGTAGAGTCCTATTAAACAACTGAACATTTATATTTAAATGTCAGAAAATATAGATGATAGCAGTTGATAAAGTTATTCTATCATTATGTAAACAAACAAAGAGTGTGTGTGTGTGTGTGTGTTATGTCCATTACATTTGCGTGTGTGCGGTCTACCAAAACACTGCTCCTCGCGTCTGTATTTGCAGAAGACATTCTCCTAAATCGGCCGCCACATACTGACTAAAAGTCAAATGGATAACAAACAAACAAACACACAAACAAACAATTTCTTAGTTTGTAAACAGTAACTTCATCAATTGGCATGCTATTTACCTTTTGTAAATCTACAGAATGATAAACTTGATATACTTATATTATATAAGTCGTGTTTGCAATGTCATGAACAGACACTGAACTGTATCTCTGAATGTGTTACATTTGTCCAGATCTGATATCAGTAATACATATGTAAATCTAAACCAAATGCTTCATAACATGTCACAGCACTGATTGGCAATGCGTACATGCTAACGAGCTAGCAAGTTTCGTGCTAAACTCACGTGAACTCACTTCTGTTGAACGAGGTCCACCGATCATTGTTAACAGTCTGTACGCTTGTTGCCATCTGAAGTTCCGGCTCATTAGATACAGACAGTGACATTTATAGGTATTAGTTAACATTGACATCTTGTCAAACTGAATATGCGTTTTCGCACATGCGCAAAGTGACAGTGTCCTTTGATTTGACAGTCGTCCGGTGTCTGGCAATATTTCAAAATAAAAGTCGGAACAAAATAAATGCAGGAAAAATCTTCCAGAAACATTACAGTAGTAACACAAAATGGCAAAATTGTGATTTTGAAAATAAAATCAAATGGCAATAATTTAATTTAAAATAATAATGAACTATATTTTATTGTATAATTCTTAACAGATCAGCAGTTAAAATAAATGTGTCATATTTTCATAGTGGGATCCAAAAGTCTGGACCCAAATAGAAATTTTTTCTTCCTAAAGTTAATATCAGGGTTGGGAGGGTTACTTTTTAAATGTATTCCATTACAAATGACAGAATACATGCGGTAATATGTAATTTTTTTACGTATTCAGTTAGATTACTCAAGGTCAGTAACGTATTCTAAATACTTTGGATTACTTCTTCAGCACTGGTAGATTTTTTCACCTGTTTTGACTATAAAAACTCTGCCAGTACAGTAAGACAAAATACGCACATTAAAAATGCATTCTCTGAAAAACCTAAATCTATCTAAAAATACTTAAAACAAGAACAATTTGATTTAAACAAGATTAATCAAATTGATCTTGTTTTAAGGATTTTTAGATATTTGTACAGGAAAACAATACAAAAAATATGATCAAGAATACGATCTTTGCCCTAATATCAAAGGTCTTACTAGAAACAATATGATCGTGTCTAGTAACATGCTCATGTAAAATGGCAAGAAATAGCATTTAGCTTAGCGTAAAGCTGAAAATGTACACAAGGTTTATTTCTATTTCTTCTGCTCGTATGAATATAACACATGTGTTTAAGTGTTTCACCGCTGTTCAAATGCGCTTTGGATCGCATCATTTGTATGAATAAATGTTTTCATTCTGAAAGGACTAAATATTAAATTAAACAAATGACAATAAAATGCAAAGTAATATCTTCTTTAATCAAAATACTTTTTTATTGAATGTAACTGTATTCTAATTACCTATTATTTAAATTGTAACTGTAGTGGAATACAGTTACTTATATTTTGCATTTTAAATAATCCCGTTACATGTATTCCATTACTCCCAACCCTGGTTATTATATGCAAGAAGATACAGCATATTTTAGTTATTGACTATAACAAACCCAATTAAATAATACAAAAGTCTTGTCTTATTTATTCATTTATTTATTTATAGATAGCTTGATCGATAGATAAAGGAACTGCCTGCAGGTGGCATCGAAAGCTCATATTGAAAGTGACTTCTGCTACATGTAGCCTAGATGTGAATGGGGTTTCCTCTACTGAGCTGGAGGAGGCGGAGACTTGCGCTGCCTTCACTTTACAGTCGGCTTCAGTTCATTAACGATTTTACAAAGTAGGGGGAACATTCAGTGCACCTGCACAGTGAGTGAAACAATATCGGGTCTCGGAATATCACTGTTTATACCCTTCTTTCTCTGGAAGCAAGACTGATCCCACCCAAAAAGGAGAAATATAGGCTACAGGTAAGCTTTTTTTCTTTATTTTTTATGATGTTTACTGCATATAATATGTCCGAATCTTGGCAAAATGAACATACTCCTGTAGGTAAGTTCTAAACACAGAACCATATATATAAAGCACTTTCCTCTCTTGTTTTGTATGTTTATGCAGAAAGTAATATGTAATTTATGATTTTATGATTTTAGTCTGTCTGAGAATATCAGAAAATTACTTAACTATGCAGGGAAGTACCGGTGTTGTTTCTTTGAACTATTTCAAGATCCGTCTTGAAGTGCGCAGCTATAGTCTGCAAATCACTGTGTTTCTAAACCTGCAGTATTTTTGGGTATCATTGGCGCGTGCACCTTGTTTGGGAATCATATAATGCACGCGCGCGCCTTGATGCCGAAAAATGCTGTCAAGGTAGCACACCAGATCCACACTGTGAATTCCAGCACCATATTATCACATTGTCATTAAATATATATATATATATATATATATATATATATATATATATATATATATATATATATATATATATATATACATACTGTGGTTCACAATTCAACTTATTATATATAATATATACTATATATATACAACTTATATATATATATATATATATATATATATATATATATATATATATATATATATATATATATATATATATATATATAATAATTAAATATATAATAAGTTTCCCCACCTGCATGCTTGCAAATATTCTTGATCAAAAAATACAAGAAGCATATTTGTATATATTGAATTTTAATTTTTTTTTATGAGTCTATATTGATATAATGTCAGTGGGATACCCTTAAAGTAGAGAACAGGATAAATAATATTTCTGGTGATATTGTGCATATATACTTGAAAGAACATACAGGACATTTTATTTATTGCTTAAAACTAACCAGATTAAATAACACAGTCTTGTCTTATTCCTGTAAGAGATATATTATAATTGGTAGAGTCAAGTAAAACATATTGCATATTTTTGTTATTGCTTATAACTAGGCAGATTACATTAAATTGGGTCTTATTGAGAAACAGACGTTATAAGAAAAGTCTCATAGCTCTTGCCGACTTTGAAATTACCCAGACTGTCTAGTTCCTTTGGACAGGCTTTGTACCTGGAGGCATGAAGTCAGACGACAGCTAAGAACAATAGTATATAAACAAACTCTTACTGTAGTATATACTGTGCAAACAAACAAAAAACACATTCTGTATGCAAAAATGCTAAATAAAATGTATACAGTATTATGTAAGTTGTAATCATGCATAGTTAGGAGGAGAGCAAAATAAATAGACACCACAACTTTTTAAAGGAGAAGGAAATGTCTTTAGTTGTAGGTCATGTGTCCAAACAACCTCTACAGTGGTTTGGTGCAAATGTATCACTTGGTTGCATCATGCAGATTACGTGACATGTCCTGTTCCTAAAAACCTTTAACAAAATGATGCAAGGAAAAAGAAAATATGACCAGACATTAAATACGTGATATGGGTTGTTGAGTCACAAAGTCTGGATCCTGAAGCAAAACCAGTTGAGAACCATTGTCCTAAGTCCTCTATCAGAATCAGACTGATAGGCCATTTCTTTTCATTTTTGTAATCTTCGTTGAGCCTTTCAAATTGGCAGCTGGAAGGAGAACAGCTCCAGTCGTGACCAGCGGTCTCACTCCCATGCACATTTTATATTGTTCCCAGAGTGGCATGCTTCATTCCTCCCTTGTGTTCAAACTGCAGTCAGCCATTAAACAAACATTTACTGTATATACTGACCCCAAACCAGCTTAACTGCCTCTTTTATTATAGAATAGGTCACAGTTGTAGGTAAGCTGGTACCAAATCAGTACAGATGAGCCCTTTTCTGGTTTGTGGTGTTGAATGCTCTTTTCAGCTTGATGTGTAAAATACCATCTCTTTGGCTGGATGAGGACATAGTCATCACTAGTATATCTGCTGTGGATTTGATGGTGGACTTTTGACTATGAGAAGGACTTTATATCCAGGTTCCTCTTTATTACTTATTTTGCTGCTTACAGTAGATAGCAGCATTACTGTATTCATTTGTGTACGTTGTATGTATGTAATTCAATATTGACAGTAGGTTTTGCTAGTTTAATAGAGTGGGGCTGAAGTTGGCTTGACCATGAAATATATTGTCTGTCCTATCTGTTTACATAAATGTTTTTTATTCTTATAAATAATGAATACTTTCCATCTTAATGCTTTCCGTTTAAAGAAACGTATTACTGCAATTTTTGGGAAAAATATATAACCTCCTGCAGCAAAAATGACTTAAATCACTGACATCAAGCATCAGAAGTTTTGACAGCCAAGCTATTCCTTTGTTAATACTGGTTTAATCTACAGTATGTGGTATTTATAGCAGATAACACAGATGGAGCAAGTATGGCTGAGGAGGATTTCTTGCATTAATTGGTGCTGTCAAAGTCACTCAGGGTATGTAGACAATGCTAAAGTGTATTTTGCAAGGGTTTAAGAGTTGTTTAAGGGACGGTGCATTCTAAAAGACAACATCTGGTGTAGGAGTCCTTGGTCTGTTCTTGTTCTTATCAGTCTGTCATGCAGCTCTCTGCAAAATGTTATTGAGCCTAAGCCTTTGAATGGGAAATGAGCATATGCAAATGAGCATCTGGAAAAACACATCCTCGGAACATTCACTATCTTTCCCTCTACACCTGTATGCACCTTTCACTTGAAGAGTTACATAACGAAAGCTGTGAAAATGCATGGCTGAGCCAAAGGTTGAAGAGAAAATTGCATTTTCAGACCTCTTTAGTCTAAACAACCACAGGTCAAATGATTGTGTTGGCTTTCGGGCTGGACACTAGAGTTAAATATATCTCTAAAATGTTTTACTACAGCCTTTTGGCAATCTATGTCTCAATATTTATGTATTTGCTCTGAAATGGCTTTAATAGATTTAAAGTAGATTCAAAATGTGTATTGTAAGAACTAAAACAATATGAATTCATGCTTTATAAGGTTTACTAAACAAGGTAGAATAATATTTAATCGTCATATAATGTCATTCATAACAATTAATATATTTTAAAAATTATTTCTGGTCCTCTAATCTGATTGCTCGCTATTTGTATCACTCTGTTTTTCAGTGTTCATGGCTTTCCATAAAGTAGTAGAGATTTAGATTCATTTCAGTGACTCGAGTCTTTTCAATCATTTAACCAAAAAGATTAGTTCCAGTGACCATTCCTAGGGAGAACTTTCTAGTCTTCACCAGTAGATAGTAACAAATGAGCATCTTATATGTTGATAAAATCATTGATTCAACTGATTCATTACAGAACACTCAAGTCGTTCACAGCTAAAACAATGGTAGTGAACAAAAATGATTTGTTCACTTAAAAGATTTGTTCTAAAACACTGATTCATTCATGAACCAAACACCACTAGTTTCGAAAAAGCAGTTCCGAGAGTCAAGTTTTGCTTGATGCTTTGGCTTCTTATGGAACTATTTTCACTGGCGGAGAAGAAATGCACAAACTAACTGACCATTGTTTTCAGCAGAAACTGCACAAATCATTTAATCAGAGTTTGTAATTGACTCGCAAGTCGCATGACAAGGAATTATCTTGAAACTAATCTAATGACACACATTTTAGTAAAATGAATGAGCAAATAAGAAGTGTTTTAAAGTCATTGCGATATTCATGATGCTGCTTAATTAGATCGCCAACAAAATTGCTAATATGTTGTGAATATTCAATATATCTTCTAGGCTGTCTCAGTAAGAACCAGTAGAACCAAATGGTTTTTCTCCCCATTGACCTATTGAATTGGCTTAACACTGGAGGAGTATGATAAAGAAAAGGTTAAGCATACAGTCTTCATTTGACACTTGACTTGTTTCAGTACATAAACAAGCAGGTGGACATGATCACTTGCGCCTTGTGAAGTTTTTAAAAGCATAATGAATTGCATTCTTGAACATTGTTGATCTGGGATAAAAAATACAAAATGCATGATCGGTTTGTTGACCGTGAATATGCATCTGTCTTATTTTATTCTGTCTGTAACAAGAATAATGTGCTTGAAAGATTTCTTAATCTTGCAATCAATCTGATAACACTATATTGAGAGACTCAATTTGTCTTCCATGTAAGAAGGCTGAAAATAGTGAAAGAGGTGTGTCAAATTGTTTCTGATCCACTATGGGGTGTCTTTCAGAACAGATCAGCTGAAATGTAACTCCACACTAAAAGAGCAGAAACATTTTTCACAACTAGATTTGGTGCTTGCCTGTGCAGAACCCACTGCTAAGGTGCTAGTGTGTTTTGCGTGGTTGCTATGGCATTGCTATGTGGTTACTAAGGTGTTCTGACAGGGCTCCAGACTGCAACTAAAATGGTAAAAAATGCGACAAAAAATAATTGATTGCGACAATAATTGAAAATCTCGTCACCACTGGCGACTGTTGGATTGTGTACATTCATATGCGGTTTCGTCAGATATTATCTTGAATTATTGAGTACATCTTTAGAGTGTGCACCACCAGCGTGTCTCGTGCCACTTTTCACCCATTCTGTTGTGATGAGCTTGCTGCATGCAACAACAAACCCAGCACTAGAGAGTCGTGAACAAATGACTATTTTGAACCGGGTCATTTCTATGAATCACCCGAAAAGAACTGAGGGTTTGAACTCTTGAGCTCAGGTAAGCAGTTTGAAACAGATTCACTTTCTCAGTGAATCAGCTGTAGTGTCAGTGAGTTCACAACTACATTTCAAAATAAGAGTTTGTTTTTTGGGCTTCTTTATAATTAAAAGTCCTTACGTACCACTTTTTTTTCTTCTGGTTATTATTAATTGAGATTGGAGTAGCACAATAAACTGCATCTGGGATTTCATTCAATTTTGTAGTCTTTGTCAATCGATATCAGTAAAGAAGGTCTTAGGTAATATTTTAAAAATGTTTCATATATATATAAGATCAAGCTTTTGACATTTAGGACAATTGAGGGACTTGTAAACAACTATTACATTAGTTGCAAACATTCATTGATGTTCAAAAAGGTAACACACTACTATATGCATACTATACTTTATGTAAATATCTGCTTAAATAGATTCTGAAGGGCAGTACTAAATTAAAATAATATTTTTTCTCTTATATTTGTATAAATTATGAAAGGGGTTTGAACATTTATGAAACAAAAGGGAATGCAAACTTATCTTCTGAACTATACATACTGTATATTAAACCTCAGATTAATGGGTTATTATCAGGTTTCCTTTGCTTCGGCTTTCTGTCTTGTTTCTGAACAGCAATCTAAATCTAGCAATTTTGTGATTTGGTGACTAAAACCAAATTTTGAACGTTAACTGTGTGAGGCAATGTGAGGGGGAAACTAACAGAACCGCAGGCAATGTTGATCTCATTGGTTTCATAACAACAATGGAATCTAGACATACACATATCCTGTTCTTTTCATCTTCAGAAAAAAATGCATCAATCGCCTCCAATGTTGTCCCCACATGTCCCCAGTGGGCAGCAAGGTTACTGGAAAAGCGCTTACTGTCAGATACAAGCTCAGGCAGTTATTTGTACCCTGCATGGACAGGGCTTGGTAACGGGGCTTGTTGTTGTTGTAGTTACAATGAGTCTTTGGATTAGTTTTAAACATCTCATATAGTAAAAAAAAAAAATCTGTTAGCAAGTGCCCCTGCAACATCTTGCAAGAACTTTTAAATGTTTTTCTTATTGTCAGGAGAATGTATATTTTGCACTACGAAAGTGTTTTGCTTCCCGTTTTCATGACCTGGGCTCTTTTGATAGCTGAACCTCTAAAAAACAGTGTATACCTTTTAGTAAACAAGATTAATTTCACGTCTTTACATGTTGGTGTTACAAATAATTCAAATATATATGATATTAAAGTGTTTTATGTTGATATTGTAATCTTACACATTTATTTTCAAAAGTCAGTCTGAAATAAAAATGTACCTCTGTAACAAGTTAAGGTTGGGCAAGGAGGAGGCGGGAACCGGCTGTAAAGTAAACATAATGTTTAATGATTAAACACAACATAAAACATAAACGAACAGACACACATGCAACGTGGCCATGTGCGTCTCTCTCTCTCTCAAACCAACGTCTCCGGCCGAGCCTTATCTCGTTCTCCCACTGATCAACTGATTCAGCACCAGCCGTGGTCCATCACGGGACCGGGGTGCCACTGGTCTGACTAACTTCCTCCCATCTGTGGTGGGGAGACATTGTCCTTACAGCTGTTCTTTTCAGCCGGTGGTCCACCCCGCCTCCTCTGAAACTGGGGGGAGAGATGAGTGGAGGTGTGGGGAGAAGGAAAGGGCTAGTGAAGACACACACAGAGAGAGAGTAGAGAAAGAGAAGAACTTGCTCGCCGGCTCCCGGACGCGCTGTCACCCAGTCCTCTGCCCTCTAGTGGTCATCAGCTCACTCCTCCCCCGGCGGATGGCAGCAAGTCCTCTTGCTCCTGGCGGATAGAACCGCTCCTCCCCTTCTCGGCAGACGGGCACGGTTCCTCTGGCTCTCGCTGGCCGGCAGCGACCCCTCCGTCCCACTGCAGATGGCCGCGGCTGATCCCGTGGATGGCAGCAGTGAGGACTCCGTGACAGAGCATCCCTCCGGGGTTTCGGCACCACTGTAACAAGTAAAGGTTGGGCAATTAAGAGACAGGAACCGGCTGAACAGTAAACATAACGTTTAACACAATGCGGCTGTGTGCGTCTCTCTCTCTCTCTCTTTCTCGATACGGTGTCTCCGACCGCCCCTTATCTCGCTCTCCTGCTGATCAGCTGATTCAGTGCTGCCCGTGCTCCAACACGCCCCGGCCACGCCCTCCTCCTCATCACTAACCCATTGACTTTTCATTGTACTTTTGACTGTTTGACTGATTGACTGTGTCTTACTGTATGCAATTCATTAGTTGTTTGGAAAAAAAAGTCAAATAATAATGCAATAGCCTAACTTACTCCACCTTGAAATTACTTTTCTTTGCCACTGATGTCACAAATCCCTCTTATTTTTTAACCCCTCCAACCACCTGGCTCCATTCTGGTATATAACAATTACTTTTCACGATCCAGTCAGTTGCTGCTGAGTGGATGAAACCAAGCCCCAAGCCCACAACCTTTTTCACAACTTCGAACTTCCTCTCTAAAACATGCACTGACTCAACAGACAATGTAATGGGAAGTGTAGAATGGTTCCCTTATCACTGAGCAAAGAGTGGAAAAACCTGTACTCCATTATCAGATAGCAGTGTGATAAAAGCACATATAAAGTCTTATCATGTCCATATTCTAGACATCCACTTTTTCTATCTTTGTCACACCTCGTTGATTCAAATTTTTTTTTGTCTAATCCCTGGAGAGTTAAACATAGTTGTCCCAAAGCACTGTTTTGCTAGTTTTTTATCTTTTGACCTGAAACATACTGTATGTAAGTAAATGTCTTTTGCTTTGGAAACTCAATTTCGTTGTGTTCCAAAATGTGTCAGACTGCAGGTCATAACACAATGCAGTTATGCAATGTATTCTCAGAGTTGGGGAGCTATAGTCGACTACTGTAATGGCCGAGCAACACTTTGAAGAAAATTTTGCTGAGTAAGTTAGTTTGAGTTAAAGTGTGTAGTTTTCTCTCAGTGTAAAATTGTAAACACTATGGCTCTTTGGCTCTTTTAAAACATTGCGCTGCTTGTTTGAGCATCCTTGGTGTAGGACTGTTTGTTTGTTTGACCAATGGAAAATGGGGGCATGTCCCTTTTGAGTACTGAGTTTGGTTAATGCTAAATTACCACAAGAGCACACATTGTTGTTGTACTTTAAAAATTCAACAAGACTGCTCTTGTCTTTTTTCTTTTCACTCATTTGATTTCCACTGCAGACCTTTCTGCCCTTGTCACTAGTTATGGGAAGTCCAATTTTTTCCACGAACCAGTTCTTTCGGACGGTTTGTTTCAATGAAATGGTTCCAAAAAATTATTACCAGTTCAATTACTTCATCACATAATGACGTCACTGTATATAATGCTAATACGTCGGCATCCTGGAATACATGCACAAACACATTCAATAAACCATATGTAAGTGCATATTGCTGATTAGAACCTTTTATTTAATAAATTAATAATAATAAGGGTGTTTATTGTCATCAGTGTTTCATTCAGTGATCTTAAAATACATCCTACATTAAAATATTGCACCTAAAGCACCCAATACTGACACTGATATACAAACGTGGATGTTCTACATGTTTAAATCATAAAAAGTGAATAAACTAATCTTAATCAACTCTTTTACAGAAACCATGATCCAGCTCTACACAACTTCAGATATAATCTGCATGCACAATACTCAATAGTAAAATTTGTTTACATCTCTCGACAGAAAAATGTCGCCCCCTCATTCAAGTCCTCGGTTCACACATACTCATCAGCAGTTCTCAGTATTATGTCCGATAGAAGCGATTCTCAGTTCATTGTACTGGTGACTCACAAACTGCTGCGAATGACTCAAATGTACTGTTGACTCAAGATCTGCTGTCCTCGAATCAGTGTACTGTTGACTTGAGAGCTGTAGACTCGATCATCTTCATACGTGATAAGACAGTAATACAATCAAGTCATAATAATATTTCCAGTATGTTGTATTTGTTACACTGTCTGCAAAATACACCTGAAACATACATTTCGCCCCTTAATCACACACATGCTCAATTTCAGGAGCTCATCGGTTATCAGTATGTCGGACACCTCCGAAAGAGGCAATTCTCAGTTCAGTGAGTGTACTGTTGACTCGAGAACTGTTACGAGCAACTCATTGTACTGTTGACTAGTTGATATGTGAACTAGTTGGAGCACTTAATTTCAAAGCAGAGTTGGCAAAAGCAAATTTGGAGTTTCGGGCACATCCGAGAGACAGGTTATGATAGAGTAACTTGTGGATCAGTGTTGACTCGAGACGTGAACTGTTTCAAATGATTCAGTCGTTTGCAACTCCATCCACAGAGACAATTCCCCCGGAGCAACCTGGAGTTAAGTGCCTTGCTCAAGGACACAATGGTGGTGGCTGTGGGGATCGAACCAGTGACCTTCTGATTACCGGTTATGTGCTTTAGCCCACTACGCCACCACCACTCCACTACGCTACCACCACTCCGAGTTGGCAGCAGCTCCAACTCGTTCACTAAAAAGAACCAGTTCAAAAGAATGTTTATTTCTCGAACAGAACATCTCTACTTGTTACAAGTTGAGTCTATCTGCTGTTGTTGTAGTCACATGGCTCACATTTATCTGTGAATTCTAAGTTGTAACAAACAGTTTAGCAGAGACTGAGCACTGGTATTAAAATGAATTTCTAATGGCCAATGGATGTAGAAAAGGAAGTCCCACTTTACAGGTAAAAGAGCCAATCACCTTTTAGATACAGACATCGCCGTTTAGTCAACTCAAGAATGTGCATGAGCATTAGCTGAACCAGGCTGAAAATATTTGTTTTTTTTGTGCGATCAGAGCTAAAGAAGTACAATTTATGATACCATTGTTGTCAGTTTTTACTGCTGGTTTTAACTTTGTTTTTTGTTCTTCAAGATCATAATCTTGACCAACTATTTTGGAGATTTTGGTTTCTCCATTGTCGCTTTCACCTATTCAAGTAGATAGTTACTGAACATTTATGCCGCCTGTTTACATTGAAAATAGCAGCCCAGCCTGCTCGGGAGCATTCCAAAGATGGCCGCCTTGTAGACTGACTTACCTTGAAAGGGACTTTGGTTGCACTTGCTTGGAATAATAAATGTTCTCCATTTCATTTACCTTTTATTCCCTTTCTTCAACTCTTTCTTCCTCCACTGACACTCCCCTAGTGCCTCTTAGTGGTCATAAGATAAGCTCCACACAATACTCCTAAATAAAGGGGCTGTTTGCCAATACTGTTTTGTGGATAAGAGGGTGCTAATTTCACAATCTGAATTTAAATCTACATCAGCCGCATGAGCACTAATGCTCAGTGTGTCTGAGCATATGCTCTAACTGATAGGCCATGCCACTAACAAGATGATTCATTTATTTTAGACTACAGTATACTACCTATTGTGATGAAAAAAAGTGAAGTCTTTCTCTTCTGGGAAAACAGACCAAAAATAGTGATGACTCATCTTGACGCATCTATATATATATATATATATAATTTATATATAAATGTATTGCTTGTTTTTCATTCTAAACCAGGGGTATTCAATAAAAGTTTCAAGAAGTCCGGTCTCTACATTTTCTTCCCAGCAAAGGTCCAGAAAATAATAACTTGCACAGTGCTAGTTGTCAGTAAGTAAGGCTTTTTTTTTCCTGTCACAAACCTGCTTTAGCTGAACCGTCAGTCTTATCGGGCTTCATGTGATGCCTTGTGTATATTGCGAGGGAGAGAGGCAACACGCATTGAGCAGAAAATGAAGCATGTTCGGTGCTTGAGAAAAAGATCAGCTGATCACCACTGAATGCTTGTGGTGTGTATAGCTCTGTTGTTTTGACGCACTGCTCACTAAAACTGTAGAAATGTTATGATAGGACAACCGTTGTCATTATCTCGTGGTCCGGATGGAACCATGCCTGGGTCCGGACACGGACCATGGTCCATTAATTGTTGACCGCTGTTCTAAACTATTGGATGATTATTTTAATTTTTTCCACTTAAATGAATGGTTAGCTACAGCATCCAGAATAAGTTTTCCACCATGCAAAACCACGTCCCCTTTACATGGTTTTGCCAAATGCATCTATACAGCAATAATTCATATTTGTAACTACATTTTATTAATATGTATGCTTAATGACAGCTTTTAGCAGGACACATTCACACAGTACCCTAAGCCAATTATGTAATCACTGTCACTGTACCCAATTAACAGACTGATGAAAGAACCTTCAGTTAGAATAAAGAGTGCATCTGTGAGGCCCGTGTCATGTTGGGTACGGTCTTAATCCTGTTCCATAGCTTTAAGCCCTCAAGTAAAAGGAACAGACATGGAATTTTGCCCCTCACACATGAATAATCCATTGGGATTGTTAAAAACATTGAAGAGATTAAGTTTCCACTGCAAAAACAACATTTGAATGTACAGTGTGTGAAACTGGGATAACTGCACAATTGGGAGACAAAACTGACAGTAAACATATTAATTTATTCTCAATTGAACTAACGATATACAAAGTAGGACATTATAAAATAGTTTTAGATACAGAAATTTCCAAAATTGTTTGTTAAGATTATGTTTTAAAAACAGATTTCAAATAAATTTCAAATCGAATTACAAAGGCATAATAAAAGTTGCTTCTTTAGCACAAATCATGCCAAAAAGAAGTATTTTTCACGTTGGACCAGCTTATGCGCATGTGCATTTTACTGTAAACAAACGGTCGTTGTCTCTATGAGAAGGTGACTGACTCCTTTAACTGAAAGGTGGGACTTCTATTGCAATAGCCGCTATATTGAGCATTATGACTTCTCCAATCAATTTTTCTACGCGTCTCTTGTCCACTCTCCCTTAAACTGTCGCTGTATTAACACTGGAATACTGGTCATAAACACTGTTTACTAACACTGATCCTGGACGCGTAGCAACCATGAAGAGAAGCAATAGAGAGATAGATGAAGGAAAGAGAAAGTGAAGACAGGTTTTAAAAGTGTTATGGTGATAGAAACATAAGTGTTTTCCTGTTCTCCATGCTCTTAATGACTGGCACATGGTCGCATATCTTTTAATACCTTGAAAGGGCACTTCCCTGAAGTACTGCATGATCCATGACCTTCCGCTGTCAGTGCCACATACGTTGTTTTTCTTTGTTCAATGGGACTATTGTTCTTGATTGGATCAAAGATGAAAGTCTGATACAGTGTTTTAAACTTTAGGTTTTATGTTACAAGCTTTTAAATAGAGAATACGGCGATCAGGGGCTTCCTGTTCAGACAGACAGTGCTGAAGGCTTTGTCAACAGATTAAAGTTGCAACATAAGGTTATTACATCTTAGATGTTATATAATTTAAATAAGTTACTCTCATCTTAATGCATGTGATTTGGCATTTAACCCATTTTGTGTAAAAATGATAAAATGGATAGTTCTGACTCTAAATCCTATTTGGATTCAAAGCCATACAGTAGTTAAATGCTGAAAAATGCACACCTGTGATTGCACTTTCTATATAAATATGCTAAATTGCTGCATTGCTTTCCAACTGTAAACAGCCTTAGGTTAGGCCACTCTAATACGTTTTTGGTTGAAAATCCAGTGATTTTGCTGTTAATGCCTCTCATGCACATTAGAAATTAAAATTTTCAACCAAAAATGTATTCATGTGGAATTGACCTTTGCTGCCTTCATGTGCTATCGGTAGGGATGCACTTTTTCTGTACCTATCCGATTCCGAAACCTGAACTCTTGTATCAGCCGATACTGATCCTGATCTGAGTCATATGGACTACTTTAATGGTGCTTTAATTGTTCTTTTATGTCATGTTTGGGGCTTGACATTGGCAAAATGATACTAACTCACAGTATCAGATTTGGACTGGACTCATCAGACCGATACCCAATTCTGTTAAAACCGTCAGTATCGGTGCATTGGAATGATAATAAATACGAGTTTCTATGTCTAAATAGAACATGAACCTACTCAAGTCGTAATTACAACTTAAGAAATTTTTCCAGCCTTTAAGTGAAATCAGAAATATTGTAATTACGAGTTCCGATCACATTGAGTTTTGACGTTAAAGGGGCATGTCGACATGATGGAAAGGAATCATTTATAATATGTTATTTCAACTGCGGTGCTGTATTTAAATAATTTGAATCAATTGACAGTTGACAGTCAAATAAAGTGGGCATGGCCATGAAGTTTTGGTATTTTTGTGCAAGCATGCGCTAAGTCTAGGCACAAGTGGGTTTGGTCAGGCCCGTAGACAGGGGGAGTTTGACCCTCACTGCCAAAGGTCCAGAATTTAAGTCCGTTTTAAAAAAGAAAAATCATTAATATCATCCTTTACAGCAGTTACACGTGCAGCAACTGACGTTATGCACTCATAGCAAAATCTGTGAGTGCGGTAAAGTTATTTTGATGTTGGACATTCGCAGATGAAAGGGACCGTCTGAAAACTATGCTAAAACATAGGAGATTTTAAGTTATACATGAAAAAATACAAAAATTACTTTAAATAAATGTTCACATTCGGAATGTTTTTATAACTTCCCAGAGGACAGTCAGACATACTACAGGTGATATAATTACAGTAATCAATTATTTTAAAAAATATTCACTAAAATTCACCAAAATGATGTTTTCTCATTTTAAAGGCTGTGGTAACTTCCCAGAGGAGATATGAAGGCACTACAGTTAAATGTATTACAGTATCATCAATTATGTAAGTACAGTAATCAATTATTTTAGAAAAAAATCACTAAGATTCACCAAAATGATATTTTCTCATTCTAAAGGTTGTAGTAACTTCCCAGAGGATAGACGGACTTATTACAGGATAGATTATTACAGTATCATCAATTATATAAGTACAGTAATCAATTATTTTATAGAAATAAATCACTAAAATTCACCAAAATAATATTTTCTCATTTTACATTTTGATTTTGACATTTTTAATGATTTACTGACACATGAAAAAATTAAACCAAAAATATATCTACATTGAAATTACACTTCAAACGAAATGGAAATGGAATTAAAATAACGAAGTGAACAAACAATCATACCAATTCAAAACATTTTAAAATCACTCTACGACAACTGGTGAAAAAATACCATTGCAAATTAGATCATAAATTCAATTGTAAATTTAAATATAATCATAATTGAAAAATAAACCATGACCTATGAATACTGTACATGTTGGTTTCATATAAGATGGCTTCAACTCTTATCATCAGTGACATAATTTCACTATATTTTCTGAATTTAGATATTAACTTTATTATGAACTGCTGGTGGAATCACCAATCCACAAATGCAGAAATGAAGTTTAAACTTTGTGCTGAGTTAAGACGTGGTTTTCAAATGTCTTAGCACAATGACCCATTTCTTAGGAAAATAGCAAATTAAGCTTACAATACACCCACGCCCACTTGCGCTTTGTGCTGACACAAAAATTGTGACTAGAATTAGCATTGTCACGAAAATTGGAGAAGGCGTCGAGTATGGTCACTGCACTTTGTGCGGTCATGAAAATAGAGCCCTAGATGTTTTATGGCTTCCATTTTTGATGCTGTTCAGTGCTGTAGTTGTAATGTGTAAATGTTCAATGTTAAAATGCTCTTCTATCTAGCTTAATATGCATAGATGGCTACAATTAAGCCATTTTTAGTTGATTTAATGGAAAATGTTAATCTGGCTCTATGGTGGTATCAGAATATTATTTTGTTTGTTTGGCATAAGTTTGGTGCAGAACTGTCTGTTTTTTTTGACCAGTGGCAGACCGACAGTGTTCAGAAAAACACTTTGAAAACATTATTTTAGCAATTCGCATGGTGATGCTTGTGGTGTAGAAATGACACACTTCACCTTTAATTAATCACAACAATGTGGACAAAGGTACAAGGAGGAATTTGTCTTCTTGCTTGAAATCTACTGGGACGAATTGTGTTGCCCTGGAGGATTGTGTAATATTGTGATCTGGATAGCAGTGTTGAGGCAAACTGACACACAGGTGTTAGATGCTACAGAGAGCAGCTGGTTATCAGTAGCAAACACACTCACTCTCTCTTCCTCCCTTTTTCCTCACAATCCCACTGTGTGTGCTCTCTCTCTCCACAGACCCACGGATATTAACATGCTGGCATAGAACGAATGGCACCGGCGCTTTAGATGTTCCAACGGAGTCAGAGGCTGCTCTTAGCTCTGAATAAGGGCTCAGTCTCACAGTTTGTTTATGCCTCCAGTTTGAAAGGCCATTATTCCTCATTCACACAGACTCTGAGGGCCTGCACTCTGTCTGCTGGCTTTACAAGCAGCCATTTATTCAATGCTGCGTCTGCTGGATGCCTGGCTGCAAACACACACACACACACACACACTTACTGGTCACAAGACCAACCTGTAAAAGCTATTTTATTGCTGCACTGAATCAATGAGACTCAGTCACTCTTTAAAGGTAAAGTGTGTCATTTCTGCACTACCACCACCACCAAAAAGAATTGCAAAAATGTAAAAAGGTTGCTATGTCGGGCTGGTTATGCACCTCTGCAGGACGTCATATGCATGTGTAAACACATGCACATCTACAGACCCACATTTACATACACACTCATACACAGAATCAAGGCTATGACTGAAGTTTCCACTGTGGAGTATTGGGGACATTTGTTTTTTGGAGTTTTTGAAAATGCGACAGAACTGTCTGATCCAGTTGATAATGCCACTTTGCTGTTCTCTTACATTCTTTGTTTTGAGGGTCAATGGCGTTAGGCTCATATTTTGTCCAGATCTGTAAAGTTATTCAAAAATGCATAACAAATGCAATTCGCGCAAAAAAAAAAAAAAAAAATACTTGAATTCACATCTTCTTTAATAAACATATTTTCAAGTACTGAGTTCAGTCATTTTTATATTTTTCTGGAGCTTAAAGTAAGAAATGTCATGTGATACCAATTGACTTTTTAAAAACACGTACGAAAGCCAGAACTTGAAACAACACTTAATGCTCAAGCAAACCTAATTTTAACTGCAGCATGACTGTTTTGTGAAATAAACGTCTCCCGAACAGACATTCAAAAATCATAATTTTTCATATGAATCTACAAAGGAGGTCTATAATACATGGAAAAAATCTATCTAATAATATTTGCGATTTAAACGTTGCTTGCAATACATTTAGTTTCTTCAGGGTACATATTTATGCTATTTTCTGGATGTGGGATATATTAGACAGCTTGATCTTGCTCTTTTCACTCTTGAATTACGTGCATCACTTAAAGTGTGATTGCGTCACTCAGGGTCAGCTAGAAGGCCTCGACCAGGACATATCCTAAAGATCCACCAAGACAAATAAATAAATCTGATTGGCTGATGAATCTGACAGTCTGACATTAGTTGCTCATTCATTTGAACTGTTGAGTGGTTCTGCACAAATTCTGAAGGACTTAGGGGGTGGAGCTCAGACTCAAGTGCTGCTTCGGGCATGCAATTTGAAACAGTTGTCACACTTTGCTTGTAAGCATCAAGGAATAAATTATGAGAAAAATAGATTGAAAAATAGATGAAAAAAATTTCTCTATTTGTTTGTAGATTAATTAAGAATGGAAAGTGATTAAAAATACATAGGCAAAAAGGTGATTGAGAATGAAAGGATGAAATATATTTATTTATATGGCATGTTAGGCCAGCAGAGAATTATTTTAGATAACTTAATAATTTAGGTAAATCAAACAAGCTTTTTTTTTTTAATAATTATTTAGTTATGTACACACGTGTATTCAAGGTGCAAGGAAAGTTGTTTAAATATACCTTTGTTTTCTTGATGATTACACCACTTCTTTGTAGAAAATAATATACAATTTTATAAAAATTATGAGACTCAAAGATTACATTTCTTTAACTTGACAAGTGCATTTTAGTCTTGATTTTTCAAAAAGGATTTCTAATTTTTTCACCTCGGACAACCTTTATTGTCCATGACACTTTAATCACATGCAACTTCTTTGTTGGAAGTATATTTGTCCATTTAGTATTTTTAGCAATTAAAAATGTATTGCCTTTTTATGCAAACAAGTCTCGTTTCACCTTTAATAAGGTTGCCATTGTAGTACCTGTTTAAAGGTAAAGTGTGTAATTTTTTGTTGACAAAACATTTTCTTCCAGACAAGCTTAATATGCAGAGGTATCTACAAGTAAGCCATTCATAGGTTTATTTCAGTAAAAGAATTTGGACACCTTAAGTTCCACAGCGAACTTTGCATTCTCTAGTTAGTTGCAGAACCATTTATCTACTGGTGCTTTAAAAACCGCACTAATAGTAGAACCTGTAATGTAACCTCAAGAACATTTTAATCTCCAAATAAAATAAAACCTGTTTTCATGACATTATGATTTTATGTGGTATTACCAAAATGCGTTCAGACGTTTTGCTGAGAATAATTCCCATTAATTTCAATGGTTAATCTCATTAGATTCTCACTTCTGTAATACAATTTTTTTTTAAGTTAAAGGCAGTGCATCAAAGACAATCATACTGTATAAATACTTTACAATCAAAATAACATATTGCGATTTTTTTTTTAAATTACAGGAATGATTATAAGATTGGTTGGCATTATGGTAATGAAACTTAGAGAGGGGGGTGCCTAATTATCATTAAAATAACATAACAACAGTGCAAAAATACAATATGCATCTTCGTACCTGTTATTCTTTCATATTGTGTATTTCAATATATTTTGTATTTATTTTATTTTTATTATGGATGTTGTCATATTCTCTGTGTACTGGAAGCTTCTGTCACCAAGACAAATTCGTTGTGTGTGTATGCACGCTTGTCAATAAAGCTCATCATGATTCTGATTCTGAAAATTTTTATTTGTCCAACAGTAGACTTCATTTTCTATATATAATTCAAAATATAATTTGTAGTGTATTTCTATTGCTTTTGGTGTGAAATATGACCTGGAAAGATTTCATGAGATTCACCCATGTTGCTTGCCATTTGCCCGAGTAACTAGGCCTTACCAGGCCACACTAACTCATCTCTTCCCATCCTCAGGTTGATATTAAGAACATCCATTCTGGTCAACTCCCAGACCTCCGCCTTCCATCCGGTCCACATGACTGAGCCATGCAGAAGCCGTGAACAGCCCACCAACACCTGCATTCTCGGTTAAAACAGGGTAAGCCTCAATGACATCATATTTCATTAGCACAGCCACACATTGCTCCGTTTACAAGTCACTTACTCATTGTGGCAAATGAGGAAATTCTGTGGTCCGTGTCAGGCTCGGTTGCAAATCAAATGGTTTATGGCTGGGCAGGGCCTGAGGACATTAGTTACATACACTTAACTAATGGTTGTAAACTTATCTCATTTGACCTTTAACTCTTTATTTTTTTTAATCAAAGATGTCATCGGACAATGAGAATGGAGTCAGTAGGTCTAGCAATACCAGCCGAGAGAAAATGTACAAAAAGGTAAATTATTTTCTTCTTATTTATTTATTTGATAATTAAAATTATTTTGATTATTTTTTTCATGGCAAACCTATTAAAATAAAAAATGCTTTAAACATGTACTTATTTAATAAAATAAATGTATTATTATTTATTTACAATTACCCTTTTTCAGGAAAGCGTTTAAAATTAAATTTTAGTGGGGGGACTAGTGTCAAGCCATGGAGATGGTTGCATTTTGGTGAGCTTTGCTGAAGGTTAAGTTATAAAGTGCATATTATGGCATAAGACATTTTCAATCTTGCTGTCTCTGTTTTGTCATTTAATTTTTGTGGACATAAATGGCTAAAAGTCTGCGTCAATACGCCTATCAGGCTAAAGTCAACTATTGCATCGAGCAATGATGGATAGGTTTAATGTTGTATAACTTACTGGACATGACTGTATACTTGACACAATTCTTTGAGTACTATACTATGGATAAGAGAACTAAGACTGTCAAGATAATAACACATATTTAACATGACTGCTGAAATAATTTCAGCCAGATTTATGACAGCATATTTGCAGGAGTGCCTCTTTGTGTGTGGTTTTGGGGTTATGTTTTCAGTGTAGTAACCTGTAAGACTAGGGTTCCTCTTCAAAAAGCACTTTGATGTGTGGATTTGTCCACGATGGGGTTGTTGATCACCGCAGTTCAACAGGTGATGAGGGAGGGGAATTTAGTGCATCAGGAGTTTGCTGTGTTCTTTTTGACTGTTTTTGCTGGATCTATGAGATTTTGGAGGTTTTTTATTATTTATATTATTTTGAAGGTTCAAATACACAATGCAAATAAGTTATAACAACTGAAGACATGGCTAATACACAGAGTTTTGTTAGCTCAACAGGTTGCCAAGTAAGATTTGCAAGTTGGAATGTAAAATCGTTTAACCACCCTGCCAAACGCACGAAGGTGCTTTCGCATCTGTGCCATCTGAAAGAAGGGATTGTGTTTCTTCAGGATACCCATTTACATCCATCTGATCATTTCAGACTGAAAGGGTTTGGGTAGGTCAAATGTATCATTCTAATTTTAGTGCTAAGTCAAGGGGCACTTTTGTATTGTCAGCATTAGATGCAGATTCTGCAGGCCGATATGTCATAGCAGTGGATAGAGCTTTTTAGAGAAAAGACACATCCTTCATACAGAATTCAACCTTCTATCCATTAATTGAAAACCTTATTATTAAAACACAGCACAAATCATTTGAATGTGGTGACAAAACAAAACTCATACAGGTGAGCCACTCTCCAGGGACGGATTACTGACCAATGGGGTCAGAGCCCAGGGGCCCTTGACTGCCCAGGCTGCGCAATCTAGTTTGGTGATCCCCCCCCCCCCTTGAAGACAATTGGCCACCAGGCCTATACAAGTCATCATCTGTCCCTACCACTCTCGGATTAATAAATGTTTTTGTAATTTTCTCTGATTTATATTCATTAGAATCACTTAGGATGGAGTCTCTGTTTGAATCTTTTTAGATATATAAATACACCCAAAGTTGATGAGGGAATGGCAGACATTTTAGAGAAACCGTTCTGTATTGAAGAGTTAATTGCTATAGTGAAATCTATGCAAAATTATAAAGCCCGTGGGCCTGATGGCTTTCCAGGTGAATTTTTTTAAGAATTTAACAGGGAACCTAGCTCCTACTTTATTATCAGTATTTGAATAATAATTTTCCTCTGGGTCACTACCCCCAACGATGCGGCAGGCAGTCATATCACAAATTTTAAAACATTTAAATATCCCCTTGAATGTGGCTCATACCGGCCCATCTCACTCCTAAATGTAGACAGCAAATTACTGGCTAAAATATTGGCTCATAGATTAAAATCCATTTCAGATTGTGTTTATAAATAATCGGCAATAATTGTCCAATTGTAATAGTTGTAAAAATTTCCTTTATGATCCCACTCCATGCGATACTCCAGAGATAGTGATATCCATGGATGCTGAGAAAGCCTTTGATCGTGTGGAGTGGGATTATTTTTAATGCACTAGAACAATTTGGCTTTAGTCCACGATATATTTAGTTGATTAAAACAATATATTTCTCTCCTTCAGCAGCAGTCCATACAAATATATTATAATATATCTCGTATTTTTTAGTACAAAGAGGTACTAGACAGGGCTGTCCATTATCTCCCTTGCTGTTCGCCCTGGCAATTGCATTACGAGATGAGGCCAGCATCAAATGTGTATATATAGAGGAGATATCGAGCATAGGGTATCTTTATATGATGATGACATTCTTATATATACAGTATATGTGATCCACCTACTAGCCACCCAAAATTACTCAAATTATTAGATGTGTTTGGCCAATTTCCTGATTTAAAATACATTCACAAAAGAGTGAGATCATGCCTGTAAATGTTATGTCTCAAACAAGTTTGTTTGCCTCGATCCCCTTTAAAGTAAACACTAAAAAATGTACGTATATGTGTTACGCACAAGTTCAAAGATCTTTACACTGACAATATTTTCTCATTTCTTATGGATTTGAAGAAAGATTTTGAATGCTGGAACTTGCTTCCATTGAGTTAATGTTATTAAAGTTACATGTTTTGCCCAAGTTTATTTACTTGTTTCAGTGTCTCCTTATCTTTTTAACCAAAACTGATTTCCTAAATCTTGACAAACTGACATCTAGCTTTATCTGGAATAAAAAAATCTCACAAATGCGGAAAAGTATCTTACAGCGACATCTATCTCATGGTGGTCTGTCCTGCCTCTTAAAATTTGTGCGCAATTTAAACAATAATTTTTATTAATAGATTTTTTGATACATGCCCCATAATAAAAAATATCATGTTTATTCCATTCTGTACTGGTGATGCTTTCAAAACATGGGTTGCCAACAGACTACAAGACCTGTATAAGGTTGATGGTTTTATCGTTTTGAACAGCTAAGAGCAGAGTTCAACATATCTAATTAACATTTCTTCAGATATCTCCAGCTTCGCAATTTCCTTTCTTCAAGTTCAAAAAGTTTTCCCATGGCCACCACCTAAATCCCTTCTAGATACTGTCCTGGAACTTAACTCAAATACTAAAAATGTTATTGCTAGGGTGCCTACCTTACTTAATTCTAAGCCTTTGAATCTACTAAAAAACAATGAGAAGACGAACTCAAATTACAAATATCAGAAGAAATCTGGCAAGTTGTTTTAGATAGGATACACTCCTCCTCTATTTGCGTGCATCATATTGTCATTCAATTCAAAGTTGTCCATCGATTGCACTGGTCAAAAGGGAAACTAGCTAACTTCATAACACATATTGATTCTATATGTGACAGATGCAAATTAGCGCCAGCCAGCCTTTCTTGCACACATGTTTTGGACACGCCCTAAACTTGCAAGCTTTTGTGAAACTTTTTTTCCAAAGACTTAGGAATACCAATTGAGCCATCTCCAATTACTGACATTTTTGGAGTGCTGGAGCTAGATCTTGGAATAGATAAGGGTGTTAAGATGATAATGGCATTCGCTACCCTTCTAGCCAGACGCCTAATACTATTCAAATGGAAAGATAGCCTTCTGCCTGCCTTTACTAATTGGATTAGTGATCTTTTGCACCATTTGACTTTGGAAAAAAATCTACTATTCTGTAAAAGTTAATAGTCAAAAATGTTATCAAATCTGGCAGCCTGTCTTGTCACATGTAGAGAAAATGGATCCTAAAATTGTCTTGTCTTCCTTTGGTTTAGTTTTTTACTCACAGTTTTGTAAGTAATATGGTATTTAGCATCTGTAACTTTATAAATATATTTTCGTGGCCTTGTTAAGTTTATGAGAATACGTCTAATGAATACTTGTTTTGCTTTAAGTATGCATGCATTTATAGGTATATATGTGTGGCAGCATCTGATGCTCTGTTGGGGTGGGATTGGGGATGTTCTGTCTCTTATTCTGTATCACTATTAAAAGAACAATACAACTTTGATAAAAAAATACAATTACATTTTACAGGAAAATCAACCTACAAATGGCTTAATGTTCTCTCTGCACATTAAGATTTTTCATGTAAGAAATGACATGCTCCAGCTTTAAAAAGCTTTTTTGTGTTTGTTTTTTAGTGTTTGTATTTCATAAGTTTGATTTATAGACACTTCCTGCATTTCAATATTAACCTCAATAGCTTGTAAATTATACATGCTAGCCAATGTCAATAAATTGTCCCTGAACATCCCAGTTTAGTCTGACGAATGTGCTACATTTCCCCAATAACCTTATTTTCATTGTCTCCAATGATGATTTCAACATGTTGATAATGTCAACTCAGTTCAGTGTTGGTATCAACAGCGGCCTGGAGTTTCCAAGAGTTTATGGTGTATGTAGTTAGAAGCCACCAACATGTAGCCTACTTTTCTTGTTATGGTTGATCAAACACTTTCAGTGAACCTTGCTCAAAAGGCTTGACCCACAGATGTCATTTGTTTAACCAAAGGAGATTTCCGTCTCGAGGGTTCCCACGGTCATGGAAAGCCTGGAGATATTTTGAATTTGTGTTTTCCAAGCCTGGGAAAACCATGGAAATTAATAAAATCTTAAAAGTCATGGGCATTTCTATAGTGAATATACATTTTTCGAGTTATGCTCTGCGCTTAAATATTTCATCGGCTAGATATTGCTCTTGAAGAGTGAAATTGCCAAAGTTATGTCTGATTTAGGAGTGAATTGTTCTTTTGTGTCAGTTCTTTTCAATGGATCAGATTGACAAATTGATGATCCAATTGATTCATCAGCAAATTGGATTATCCAGTAATCTGACATGAAAGTTCATGTAAAATTTGGAAATAGAGTTGAATTTAGAAGTTTACATACACTTAAGTTGAAATCATTAAAACAATTTTTTGAAATATTTTTTTTTAACCACTCCACAGATTTCATATTAGCAAACTATAGTTTTGGCAAGCCATTTAGGACATCTACTTTGTGCTTGACATAATTTTTCCAACAATTGTTTTCATACAGATTATTTCACATTTAATTGACTATATAACAATTCCAGTGGGTCAGAAGTTTACATACACTTTTATGTTAAGTTAACTGTGCCTTTAAGCAGCTTAGAAAATTCCAGAAAATTAGGTCAAGCTTTTAGGCAAAGAGCCAATTTGCTTCTTATAAGCGAATTGGCTAATTGGAGTCAATTGCAGGTGTTCCTGTGGTTGTATTTTAAGGCCTACCTTCATATTCATTGCCTTTTTGCTTGACATCATATGAAAATCAAAATAAATCAGCCAAGAAATTGTGGACCTCCATAAGTCTGGATCATCCTTGGGAGCAATTTCCAAATGCCAGAAGGTACCACGTTCTTCTGTACAAACAATAGTACGCAAGTATAAACACCATGAAACCACGCAGCAATCATACCACTCTGGAAGGAGAAAAGTGCAAATCAATCCCAGAACAACAGCAAAGGACCTTGTGAAGATGCTGGAGGAAACAGGTAGACAAGTATCTATATCCACAGTAAAATGAGTCCTGTATCGACATAACCTGAAAGGCTGCTCAACAAAGAAGAAGCCACTTCTCCAAAACCACCATAAAAAAGTCAGACTACAGTTTGCAAGTGCACATGGGGACAAATGGACAATGACCCCAAGCATTCGAGTGGTCATCACAAAGCCCTAAATTCAATTCGATGGAAAATTTGTGGGCAGAAAAAGCATGTGCGAGCAAGGAGGCCTACAAACCTGACACACTTACACCAGCTCTGTCTGGAGGAATGGGCCAAAATTCCAGGAACTTATTGTAAGAAGCTTGTGGCTACCCAAAATGTTTGACCCAAGTTAAACAATGTAAATGCAATGCTACCAAATACTAACAAAGTGTATGTAAACTTCTGAATGTGATGAAAGCTGAAATAAATAATTATATCTACTATTATTTGGTAGTGATCCTAACTGACCTAAGACTGTGAATGTTTTCTATGATTAAATGATAAAAAACAGAAACAAAATCAAAATCATTGCTTTTTACCAATGTTTTTTTATTTTTTTAGACCACTTCATCTGCCCTTAAAGGAGCCATCCAGCTGGGCATTGTTTACACAGTTGGGAACCTGACCTCAAAACCTGACCGAGATGTGCTCATGCAGGACTTCTATGTGGTGGAGAGTGTATCCTTACCCAGGTATGGACAGAGGATGATGTATTTGCTGCAAAGTTTTGATAGAGAAATTATACCAGTACAGATTTTTGTTATTGTCAGTAAGGTTCTAAATGTTCTGGAATAAGGAAATTCTCATTCTCGCCCATAACTTGTTAGCCATTGCATTGTTTGTGGCATTTTAGTTTGGGACATCTGCTCCTTTTATTTTATTTTTTGTAAACAGGGAAAGCATAGAGACCCAATGAAATTAAAATCATGATTAATATTATGGGTTTTGTTTACTTTTTGAGGAAAGAAAATATGATGCGTGTAATGTGTGCAAGTTTTTAAAAATGTGTGTGCATGACACTCGTGGCATAATATCTGTGCTAATTGGCGAGTCTGTTTTTCAGCCACAGTATTACTTGTTTTTGTATAAGTTTAAGTGACTTAACATATTAATGATAATGCTAATGTAAATTATATCCAATATAATAGGAATTAAAAGGAACACATTTCTTGTTTGATGTCGATGAAGGGCCGTTTGAGCCTTATTGATGGAACAATGTGGATACATAAGACAAAAAAAGGTTGGGTAACACTAGCCTAGATAATCAGCAAGGCCATGAAAAATGAAGCATATTTCTAAGTAGGAGATTTGCACATTGTTACGATGTAGAGTCAGGTCCGTCAACTGGCCTACATTGGCTTGCTATTGTGCCAGTACTTGATAATATCACCAATTCACAGGTCATTTGTGATTGTTTGGATCATGTTACACAATAGGCACGGATTTTGGTTTGTCTTTTTAAGTATGCAAAAACCTGAAAAAACAGCAACTCTATAACCCACTTTTGAAGAATCACTGGCACTTTTTGTTTATTGTAAGTGATTAGGTAGGTATTTTTTGTGATTATGACATCATTTAGTCCCTTAGAGTCACACGTTTTTGTTAACAATTAAAATGAGGTTGATCCAAATACTAATGATGTGCCTCATAATATGAAGTGGACTGGGGGAAAAAATAAAAAGCACAAAAGTGGGTTACAGGATATTTTTTCACAGGGCTCTGCTCGCTTATTTCATCATGTTTAACCGATTTGGTTGACCCTGGTCTTTTATTTGTGTTATTGTCAGTCTAGAATGACTTGGACCGCCTTGTCTTCAGGCATTTATTACTGTTGTATGTCTCTGGAAAAGATTACCTATGGTGTTTACTGCTGGTTGGTCACATTCTAACAGGGACAAACTGAATAGGGCTAAGAAAGATTATATGTGCCTCTGTTCCTCTGGGATAAAGAAGCATTTAGGTTGGGTAAAAGTCTCTCACTATTTCTGGTCTTCTTGGAGTATCCTCAAATCCTGCCCTGAAGCTTGTCCTGGGGAATGTATTAGTAATTAACAAGACACAATGTTGATTTACAATACATGTACATTTTGTTGTTTGTGATACCTGAAGCACAAACTTTCCCTTTTGTAGTGAGGGGAGCAATCTTACTCCAGCGCACCATTTTCCAGACTTCCGTTTCAAGACATATGCACCGTTGGCTTTCCGCTACTTCCGGGAGCTGTTTGGGATCAAGCCAGATGATTACTTGGTAAGACAATTTTATTAAATTTTTTTGACCATTGTTTATTAAAGGGGTCACTATGTGAGGAATACATTTTTCCTTGATCTTTCAAAATGTAAGAGGTCATTGTACTATAAAAACATACTGTAAGTTTCAGAATTCAAAACTTCCTCTTCACTGCAAAACGAGCATTGTTGAAACCAAGCAGCAAAAATGACTTGTTCTCTACTTCCTCCACATTGTGATGTCACACTGTGGTAGACTTTTGCATCTGACCACCTACACAACAACACATCAACGCCTACTTTACCTTTTTACTTGCATAGCCCACCCAGTAGCATTGAGCACTGAGATGGCAAGGAGAGAGCAGGTCAATCAAGAGCAGAGAGCCAGTCCGAACAGTGGGCATTTAATGTCAAGTCTTAAAGGAGAAGCAGCACCAAAACAGAGTGTTTCTGACAGACTTTACTAATATTACAAGTTAAACTCAATGACAATTTTAGAATAATAAAAGGCATACCATAACCCCTTAAAAGGAGTAGTTCAACCAAAAAATTGAAATTTGTCTTATACCCATGTAGTTTTAAAACAGTCCTAGAGGTCCAACCCAATTATATGAAGAACAAGGAATGTTCTTCATATAATTCATTGAAGCGGCATTCGAAAACCATTTGTTCTATCAACTTGAATTCCATAACTTTTTGTAAGCACTGTCTTCTGAGCATCTGTGCAAAATTGTAAAATTCAGATGAACGGCCTAAGTAATTAAAAAAGTAAGTTATTTCAAAATTGCGGAAAATCTAGTCGGGCAGAAATAGAAACCATGGTATACTTTTGAATCTTCATGAACTCCGGAATCAAGGGAAAAATTATTTTGTCTCTAGGACTTGCGTTTCAAGAGTTATTAGCATAAACATGAGCGAAACTTTGATCTGTTCGTGACGCTAAAGGGTTTGAGATAGACACTCCAAATTTGCTGTGTTATCAGTTTAGAATGTCCTCTATCAGTGTGCAACATTTCATAACTTCCATGGCAGAAGTAGAATAATAAATATAGCTGCAAGCTACAATTAAGGAGCCAAACACATTAACCATTATTAATCATAACAATGGCAAAAATAAGTAATTAAAGCAATTTGGTAATGATTTTAGGCAAAATGGTTGAAAAACCATGAATACTATCAATTGCATTGGGACATAAAAGCTTATTACTTTTGACCAGCAGGTGGTGCTGTCACCAAATTGATATGGTGTTGTCAAAGTGCGGTCATGATGACACATATATAGTTTCATGCATCAAATACACCAAAGCCTTGCCGAGATGGGGCCTGAATTGTTTTCGGGCTCTGTGCCATCAAATTCATTGTGTTAAATGAAAACGGTTTGGTCTATCTACATGAAATCCATTACTTTTTGTCAGCATGGTCTGAATGTGGTCTGTTTCGATTTTAGATAATATCTGACAAACACTCTAGGAGGAATTTGAAAAAGTAGGGTTTTAAAGGATTCCAAAATGGCAGACAGGAAGTTCGATCGATCATGGCATAATTGGTATCCATGTTCTATGCATGACCCACGAAATCTACCAAGACTGGTCTCATGACAATAGCACAAAGTAATCAAAAGTTATTAGCGTTTAATGAAAATTTGGTATAACTTTTGACCAGAAGGTGGCACTGTCCCAAAACCTTTTGATACCTTCAAGGCATTGTGCCAATGTCACATACGATTTATTAAAGAAATAAAAGCTGAAATAAATAATTCTCTCTACTATTATTCTGTAGTGATCCTAACTGACCTAAGACAGGGAATGTTTTCTATGATTAAATGTCAGGAATTGAGTTTAAATGTATTTGGCTAAGGTGTATGTAAACTTCCAACTGTAGATATAAAAATTAACCGGTCACTTTCTGTCCATCTAAATAAAAATGACCATTTTGAAAAAGCATTTTACTACAAAGTTCTAAATGGGCAACGCCTAAAATGACCAGGAAAATTTTGTATCATTCGACTCGGCATGCCGCACAGAATCTAACAACACCAAATTTGTGATTTTATTTGAAACAGTTCAGAAGTTATAAGCAAAATCTCGTGACAACTAGGTGGCATTGTGCACTGTGTGCAGGTACCCTCAGGTCATGGTTATCATAACACACCAAGTTTGGTGTGAATACGCTAAAGCGTTGCGAAGATATAACCCCACGTCAAATTTGGCGTGCCGAATTTGTTCACGCGTTATTCGACAACTTTTTGACTAATGAACTTGAGTTCCATAACATTTGGTAAGCCTGGTCTGAAGAAGTTCTGATTCAATTTGTGCAAATCGGATGAAGGGTCTAGGAGTTAAAAAAGTATGTTTTTCAAAAAATTCAAAATGGCGTAAAAATGTTCAAGACAGACAATTACAACATAGGGTGCGGAATCAGAGGGGAATAGAAGTTGGTGGCACTAGAGGGTTTGAATTAGAGACTCCAAATTTGCTCCAGTTAATGTTCAGATTATCCTCTATCTGTGTGCCAAATTTCACAACTTTCCCGAATACGGTTCTATGGGCTGCCATAGACTCAATGACGGAAGTAGAATAAAAAGAACATTAACGATTACAATAGGTGCCTATGCACTTTCAGTGCTTGGCCCCTAATAAGAACACTTACAAACACAATAGAGGTCTTCGCCCATTTAGGGCTTGACCCCTAATAAGAACACTAATGAACACAATTATATATAATTATAACACTAATTATATAATAGAGCTTCGACAAAGGGGAAGATTATCAGTGAATAATGACTTTAATTTCTGTTCCTCACATAAAGCTATCATATAACTTTATAAGATGTGGAAAATTGCACACGCTACAAATACTTAAGATATTTTAATTTTTGTTTTTTTGGGATATTGTCAGTAAAAATCAGTGCCTATTTAAAAAAAACATTTTGTAGAGAACAGTATCATGGACATTCAGCAACATCTACTTTCATGTTTATTAAAGAAAGACAATAGATAGTGATAGCTGAAAGATGGCAGATAATGATGAGACGAAGGGAGTAGATTTGAAATATCGCATACATGAATTACAAGGCCAAATGGCTCTGACAAGGTCATTCCTTAAAATTTGTTTCAGTAAAGGTTCAATAGTTGCTTACATCAGGTGCCAGCAAAAGTGTACTACTGACCAATGAGGAACTTTAACTGTGTACCTTGCCATTGTGACAGGCAGGATCTCAAACCCATTATTTACATCCTCATTTCTAAATTCCCAGCAGGAAATATTGTTCTCACTATGCAAAATGTGAAGGAGATGTGCATATCCCAGCCCGGGACTGCACTGCAACACTTCCTCATTCTGACTCACAGCCACTGCAGTGCCTCTGCAGAATTCCTGCAGCTCTTGTACAGTTAAATCTGTGGATGAGTCAGAAAGATGAAAATAATGCCTTCACAGGCTGTATACGGAGACAACATGATCGCACAATAAGTCGGCATACTGTTTCCAAAAGTTCCAGTAGCCTAGGATTGCCTACAGTATACCAACACAGTGCATAGCATCAGCTGTGTGGGAGACCCAGATTCAAAACCAGGAAGTAATCGTGTTCGCTTGGTGACAAGCGTGATTCGGAGATTGCACTTTTCACCCTAACATTCACCCAACAAATTTCTATCTGCATATAACAACTTTTGCTTAAGAAAAGTCAACCTAGGGGGCCTGGGTAGTTCAGCGAGTAAAGACGCTGACTACCACCCCTTCGAATCCAGGGAATGCTGGGTGACTCCAGCCAGGTCTCTTAAGCAACCAAATTTGGCCCGGTTGCTAGGGAAGGTAGAGTCACATGGTGTAACCTCCTCATGGTCGCTATAATGATGGTCATGGTCATTCATTCTCAGTGGGGCGTGTGGTGAGTTGTGCGTGGATGCAGCGGAGAGCAGTGTGAAGCCTCCAAACGCCCTGTCTGACGAAGGAGCTGAAAGACGAAAAATGCTGTCTGAATAAGCAGTTGAATGCAGTTAAAAAGTTTATAAAGTTCCCTTTTTTATTTTAATGTACAATTTATGAATATTTGCTTGGTTATGTCTAAAGCTATCTTGAATAATGAATAATTATGTTATTGTGCTTTTGTAAGCCTGCCTGAAACATAGGGGCCGTTTACACCAAATGCATTTTTAAATCTGTTTGTAATGTTTTTAATTGTTTTTATATGTGAACATGGGCTAGATGGATGTCTTTTACTTTCACTGCGTCTCACACAGCAACGCTGCATTTATAAGAAGACTTGTTTAAAAATGCAACTTGAAAAACCTGTGTTTTGTTTCCTTCGTTTAATCAAGTCATGTTACAGATGAAAAATGTTCGTTGAATTATGTTTCATTCGATTTTGCACCCTAAAATATATTTTCATTAGCCATGCCATTTCACTATGTCAAATTTACTAAAATGAATGAATATAACATGATTAAATATTGACTAAATTTAAATGACTTTTTCATCAAAAGACAAACATTATGACTAAAACTGTTAAAATAAACATTTCTGTTAATCAAGCTTTTTTAACATAAGAGTGATTTTGGTTGAATGGCCCCCGAGGAGGTGGCTTCATACACAAAATGCTGCCTGTGAAGTCTGCCCATTCTACCCAGTCGACTGATTGGACAGTGAGGCAGCTGCTTTAGCTTTTGGGTGAGGCCTGTGTGTGTTTGCATGTGTGTGAGTAATTACACACCCACATCTAATGGGTGTGTAATTAGCCCAACCGAGCGGTATCACTCTTAGGTGTCTGTTAAGTCTGGTCTTTCCATGTAATTTTTGCACTCACCCCCTGTTAAATGAATCTGCTGTCTGCTACTTTCATCTTGCATTAGACAATTTATTGATTAGTGCTTGCTCATGCAAAAAGTCGCCTCCGGGGTATTGCTAGGTGGTTGCCAGGATGTTCTGGGTGGTTTTAGGTGGTTGCTTACCTACTGGTCTAATTCAAAAGAGTCCACACCCTAGTCTCTATTAAATTCTGGTCGTTAATTATGTCATGGGTCTGTCCTTTAATGCAAGTCTATGGAATCAAGGAAAATGGATCATTATAAATTTAAGAAATGTAATAAAGGGTCAGGGGTTTCTTGAAATCCCTGATCATAACTATGAGCATAAGTATAATCGATAATTTCAAGAAAGAGAAATACAAGGCCAGGACTGCTGAGTTTGTGCAATGCAAATGTCTGGTTTTATGATGTGGGGACTAACTTTTTACATAACACAGGTTTAAAGCTAAATATTTAATTTTGCATTTGCTCATTTACATAGTCACATGGGAATTTCTTAATATTTGCATATGGCCACACACTTAAATATTCCCCCCCAAAAAATCTGCATAAAGTGGGCATGAACCAAGGGCATAATAGTGGTAATGGAAACAAAATGACCTTAGATATACTAGAGAAATTCAAATGTACTTGAGTCCTTTGATATGCAATACTAGCATACTGTCTTCTATTATTAGTATGCAGAGTGCAACTATAAATACTTAAAACCATAATATGAAACATTGTTATGACCTCATTGTATGTTTAAGTCTGTGTTATTCTGTTATCATCTTGACATAAGTTAATACAGTTATGTTGCATTTTTAATTAAACTTTACATTTTGCCAATATGATGAAAATCTGAATACTGTAAATCAATTTTACATCCTATTTTAAAATAATTAATTTACAGTATTCAGATTTTCCCAACACACAGGATGACCTTCACTCACATGCAAAATGAGTTCATGAATCTCATGCATACTGCAAATACACGAGGCATTTTTCAGTGGCTGTGCACACACTAATGTAATTCCAAAAGTACTTTTGTACAACAATACATTTCAAAATGTATATGATTTTTTACTGTAATTGGGCACTAAACTTTTTGGATGTCTTTTTAAAATAGGAATGAAAAAAAGATGAAACAGATAAAAATGGAGTACTAAAATAAAGGAACAGGTGAGGCAAAAGACGAAGAAATGAAGTGCAGCTTCTTGAGATTGAGCATAGACGGGCCACTTCTATTAAAATGAATGGGACAAATTGGAACGCTCAACCAAGCAACTCTAAGCAGTCAACGGATGTAGAAAGGAAGTCCCGCCTTACAGTTAAAAGAGCCAATCACCTTTTAAACACAGACATCACCTGTCAATCAACTCTAGAACAAGTATGCGCATTAGCTATGCAAGCCGTTTTTTAGCATAATATGAGAAAGAATCACAATTTATGATTCCAGTATTGTCAGAATATATTGCTGATTTGAAATATGTTCTTTGATCGTAATCTTGTCCAACCGTATTTGAGATTTTCAACTTTTTCCATTTAAGTAGATAGGAGCTGCACTGGCATGACTGGAAATAACCTCCTGAGAGCATTCCAAAGAAGGCCAACAGTTGACTGACTTGCTAGAAAGACTTTGGTTTGTTGTTTTCATTTTTGTAATTATGCAGGATAGGGCAGAGAAAGTGCAAGCTAATTAAGAAGCTACACGCACACACACAAGCAATGACTCGCAGAAGTACATGCAAATGGCCATGTGTTTGAGCTCGGGGTACAACCTGACTGGTGACTTTCTTTAGGCACACTCTGAATGTGAGAGTCTGGACTCAGTTCAATGCTGCCCTCACTGTTGTCCTTGGAACTTCTCCAGCACAGAAACCTCTGTAAAATGTTTGTCTTTTTTTTTTACTGAACCCTTAATTAAACCGTGGGACATGCAGACAGTAATAAGGTTGTCTTTCAGTGCGTAAGAAACTGTTTTTGGGATAGTGCCATAAAACATAGTCACAAAAACACATCAGTCATTGAGCTGATCTTTTATGAGTGATGTTTAAACAGTATTTCATTATTTTTGTGTTTACTCCTGTTCATTTATGCGTTGTTTTTGAAGTAATGTGCAGATATATAAAATGCTCTCTGTTGTCTGTCTTTAGTAAATGTCCCAGAGTGCCTCATTATAAATTGCACATGCTGCTGGTGTTGTAGTCTTGCGTATTTCAGATTTCTCCTAATTCTTGTCTAGATTTGCATTTCCTAAAGGAAATGGCAGTGCTTGCAAGGCAGCGAAAGAATATTGTTAAAGTTTTAGATAAGCTTAGGTTGCAGGCTTTGGTTCGGCAACAACAACCAGGGGTTGTTTGTTATTAAAACTAACAAATTTCCTTTTGTTTTATGATGGTCATTTTCAAACTGGCTTGGAAACTTTTTTGGCCAGGCCTTCATTTATTTTTGGTACTTTTCAAATGCATTTTATTTATGGGTTTTTTGGTTTAAGCCTTGTTCCTGACCCAGACTTTTCATTTTAAACTACGGAAATCATTACGTGTTAACGTATTATGTGCTTAAAACTGATCGAAAACAAAGAGTGAAATAAACTATTTCATTGTATTACTACATATTGTGTGAAAATTAGTTCTATACATTTTTCAAAATGTACAACTGTTGAGGCATTTCCCCAACACCAAACAATTTTTTCCCTAGTTAAGTTGTTTTTTTTTTCTCCTCCCCCAAAATTTAGTGTATTTGTGTAGTTGATAAAAGTAGGCCTATCAGTGAAGAGCATGCTTGATGTGAAATATGAGACAAGATATGTTTAAAGAAAAAGAAAATTCAAGGTAAATGAATTAATGACACACTGAAATTTTAGCCACTGAAAATTTTCGGCCGAAAATGGCATTTTTTGTTTTGGCCGAAAGAGAAAAAAGGCCGAAAATATGAGCGGAATATTTATGCCTCCCCGCCCCTCAGTGCTCAGGTTTCACTCTCGATCGATCTAATCATAATCACGGCGCTATCAAGCAAAGGCCGATGTCAGCGGTGTGGAAATACTTCAAAGCAGTACCGCCGCTCCCTATACACATACTACGCAGTCTGCGTAGGGCTCCAACTCCCAAGGGGGGCACCATCTTACCCTAGGGGGTCCACTGGGTGCCCTTCCTTGCACGTTAGATGTTATTCAAGGACCCGAAAGCAGTTGCAGAACACAAACGATCACTTCACGCTCATATCACGTGAACGTGACAATCCTCTTGACTGTACATGAACAAAGATCGCTTTCCATTGCTTGCACGGACTGCACACAGGTTTTTATCTGCCCTAAGCACCAGCACAGAGAGAGAGAGAGACGATTCAGTGCAGCATCTCATGTTCTTGATGAGAAGAGGAACCATCTCTCATGCCAGAAAGCTGAGCAACTTTTGTTCTTGAAGAGAAACCTGACACTTTTACTTAAATAGAAAGACGTCCAATTAGGCAAAAAAAAATAAATAAATAAATAAATCTGTTAAATTTGAATGTTAAAGAACTGAATAAAGAATAATATATTTAATATTGTTTTAATATATTTTCTGTCCAATTTTGGTGCGTTACTTTCAATAAAAGTGTGATAATTTTAATGGTTTGAAGTTTTTCAATTCAGATTAATTAAATTCATGAAATTAATTAAAAAGTATAATATTAATACAATTATATATATATATATATATATATATATATATATATATATATATATATATATATATATATATATATATAATTATTATAATTAAAAAAATAGGTATACATTTTTTTTTTTTAAAGTCGTTTTCGGACAAGTGCTTCTTGAATTTTCAGTGTCGGCCTAGAATTTTCATTTCGGTGCATCACTAAAATGAATATATCCGCAGAATATTTTTTATTGGGCATAATTTCCAGTTAAGCTGCATGTTTGCGACATTTTGCACAAAGTGTCAAAATATTATTTAATTGTGTGTTTAGGACACATACAATTTTATTTATGAACTGAGTAGCCATAACGAGACAAATTGTATTTTAAAAACGTTAAAGGGGTCATGTGATTCTATTACTGTATACTGCTGGTCAATAGAAGGTTTTTAAACTTGACAATTTTTTTTTTACATTTTACAAACTTTAAATAGCAGACTGAAGTCTGAAATTATTTACCAAGCAATTTTTTGAATTGAGTCTGCAAATTAAGGTTTATGACCTGAATTACAGAATTTGTGGAGATGAGAATGTCATGTTAAAAAAGAAAAAAAAGAAATTAGCCTTGCTGACTCTGTGATTGCCCATCATTGAATATTTGCATGTTCAGAATATTTTGTGTTCTTAATTAAGTTCTCTCTCTCTGCAGTATTCCATTTGTAAAGAGCCCTTGATTGAGTTGTCTAATCCGGGTGCCAGCGGCTCGCTCTTCTACCTGACCAGCGACGATGAATTCATCATCAAAACTGTCCAGCACAAGGAGGCGGAGTTTCTACAAAAACTGCTTCCAGGATACTACATGGTAGGTCTCATTACAGCATAATTTATTCTGTCCAGTAAAGAGGGAAAGCATGAAACAGGGACACAAAGTATTTAGATAAAAATGTATTAATGTCATTGCATAAGACAAAATATCAAAGTGGCAATTATTTTAAAGAAAGCTCTCATACTTATTAAGACAATAAAGGTTTAACATTATACTGTTCAAAATGATGATAATGTATTTTGACATTTGGTTGTCAAGACTGTTTAGATGGTATTGTTGTAAAGGAAGTTCTTAATGGTCTGGTCACACAGGTCATAGATCTGGTCTCTTTTTCCAGCCATTCCAGTTCAGTATAATGTGTAAACACTGTTGCAAAAAACCATAGATGAATGATGAACCAAACCTGATTTGTATGTTTTGCATAACCATTGCTGGTATAGTCACGACATCTATGCTGGAAACTAACTGGACCAGTCAAAGAAAAGATTGTTTACGTACTCTAAAACCATACCATACAGTAGCCTTGTTTGAGGAACAAACTGAAATTTTAGTTATTCAATAAATCTTCCCCTCTTCTATATGCTGAAAAAAATTGTAATCTAAAAAATCTGCTTCATGTGGTAACATCTTAATTAACTGGTTTGATTCAAGTAAAAAATATGAATTTACATCCCTTAACCAACCTGAATTAATTAGGTTACACCAACAAAACTAATTGAGGCTAAAATCAAATAGAAATAGCACCTTAAGGTAACAATTGTAGGTTACCAATTTTTACAGTGTAGCTCTCAAATCAAATATGGCACCATTAAATGCATTGTGTCATGTTTGACATCAATAATGCTCGGTCACAAGACACATGTGATCAAATGTCATTGGTTCTGTATCCCTTAATCTCAGCTGCATGAATTATTATTTGACTTGCTGTTATAAATTCAAATGAAGCTGAGTTTCAGTTCAACTAACAAAGTCATTTCTTTCCATTTGTTTGGACAGAACCTCAATCAGAACCCGAGGACTCTCCTACCTAAGTTCTATGGGCTTTACTGCATTCAGTCTGGAGGCATCAACATTCGTCTTGTGGTTATGAACAATGTTTTACCACGATCTTTAAAGATGCATTACAAATATGACCTGAAAGGCTCCACGTACAAGAGGCGGGCATCACGAAAAGAGAGGGAAAAGGCCTGCCCCACATATAAAGATCTAGACTTTGTGGACATGCACGATGGCTTGTACTTTGACACAGAGACTTATAACGCCCTTATGAAAACGTTACAGCGAGACTGCCGGGTGAGTGTGCTAATCTCGATTCCATGTTGACCTGTCAGGTCTGGATTTCAGTTGCATATCCCCATTTGCATACTTTGCACACCATCCTACCTAAATAGTATTCAAGATAAGAATTAGTACGTCATAATATATTGAAATTGGTATGTCAAAGGTGCCCAGATGGTGTACTATCCCTGAAAAAAAGACCATCTTAAACCAGTTCAAGGTGGTTTGCTGGTCATAGCTGGTCTATTAACTAGACCAGTCTGACCCATGGAAACAAGCCTGGTGGCCTGCAAAGATCAGCAAACCACCAGGCTGGTTATAAGATTTGCCTTCAGTAGGGATTTCCAGGGATTTGTTATATTTTTATTTATTTAATTTTTCAAATATTTTTCATAGTTTTTGACGGTAGATCACTATTAAGAAACGCAAAGATATAGTTGCCACATTTGTGTGCCAAAGATTCTATGATGCCCAATCTAGATGTAATCAAACCACAGTGTTTGATTGCAGGGCATAAAGTTAAAAAGTATGCTGTAAATGCATCATTTGGCTCATGTATCACTGGAGAAAAATGCTGCAGACAAAAACACTCATGCAGGCTAACAAGATTGAAGCCATCAAAAATAATCATCTCACTCTCCTATTCTGCTCTCTAAAAATAGACAAACATGTTTATCGTGTTTTATGTTCTTGCATGCGTTTTTCTGTCTGTGAAAGGAAACATGACATTTGGGGGATTCCAGAAATACCATGTAGATTTAGATATCCCCAGATTTTATATAAATCAGTACCAGGGTCAGAAATGAACTGTTCTATTAAAGGGCAACATTTGCCCTCTGTATATGAACCAAATGAAAAATATAAGGTGTGATCCTTTTGTCAAATACAATTTATTCTGTTGATTAACAATATCAATATCTAGATTTGAGAATGTATTATCTTTAATCCATAAAGTTCAATCAACATCAACTATACTGACTCATACCATTTTATGTATAATTAGGCCTTAGAGGAATTCATCATGGGGCATTTGAATTTGGGGGCATTTTTATCACTTTCAATGGCATTTTTATCCACATTACTACTGAACTGCATTTTAAGGAGCATTACAGTAGTTTAGATGTTTTTAAAATGGTGTAGGTTTTCCAGTTACAAGCTACATTTTGCGCAGTGCTTTTTCATGCTACAAGGAATGGTGAAGTGTGACCAATTCTAAATTGCTGTTTTTGTTGCAATGTATTGCACATACAGAGCAAAATGATGCGTTAACCTATGAGCTCTCCTAGAATCCTCACATTTTCCAGACTCCTCTCACAGTGAAATCGGAAACAGTCGGTTGACTTTTCTTTAGCTAAAATCGGTCTGTTTACCAAAATTCAAAACACTGCTCCCAGTAGCGGTGAGTGCTGTTTGCTGTATGGGCAAGTGTGAGCTCCATTTTTTAATCTTTGTGGCTGAAAGATCCACAGAGGGGCACCAAAACTGAGATTTTAAGCTAGTTGTTTTCAGCTGTATAGGCTGTAATGCAGTGCAGAGGAATGCATGTTTTATAAATGTTTTATGTGAAGTAAACATTTAATGTTAAGAGTAAAATGCAACCTCTTTATCACACTCATCACTGATTATGTGAATGCTATTACTTCCTGGTTTCAATGCGGGATCCAAACCTGGGTCTCCAACGGTGCTGACACAGTGCGCTTCGGTCGCACCACAAGGGAAGGTAAACATGCTCGAGCTCATGCAAAAATGTCTGATGTGAGATGGTACTTGTCAGTGAGTCAGCATAATGTGGCCTATCCTAGGATACTGGAACTCTTGCAAAAAACATGCAGACTTCCTTTGTGATCATGTTGCTTTTTTCCATGTATGTATCATTGGAGAGTCTGATTTATCTTCGGTCAATCATTTTATTTGGATGGTTCATGTAAGCGAACCAGTTAAAAAATGTATTCACTTGTTTGGAACAACAAGAGGGTGATTACAATTTTGGTGACAATTTACATTTTTGGGTGAACTGTCCTTAACTACATTCAATTATGTGTAGCTTATATCTTGGGAAACTATAGTTTCAAAGTAGCTTCCCCAATGCTGACTTCAGGGAGTCATCTGTCCCTGTAACGAATGAGAATTATGTACTTTCTCGTCCTTATTCACAAGTACTCACTCTGAGGAGATGCCACAGTTTCATGGAAAACAAGCTCATGACGGTTTACAGCCTCACAGTAGCTTATTAACAGATTTAAAATGTGCTGAGTGGCAACCTCTCCGTTCAGCTGGGAAAACAAACCGCATAAATCCAGTCTGGCATTCCTTTCTATTTCAGAATATCAGGCTCTTGACATGGTCTAGTAGATACTGTTGTTGTTCACAATTTTTCCATGAGATGATTTTGAAAACAATCAGGCAGTATTTTCCCTCCTAGACAATTTCCATCAGTGCTTAATTTGAGGCTATTGTTGTAAACATTTTAATGTGTTTGTCTTCCATGGTCTATTGTAATATTCCATGATATATGACAGTGTTTGACAACCATAGAAAAACAGTCTTTTGTTTCCCAAGAAAATGTATTGATGTAGCCCAACTACATGCATAATGGTCTACTGATTTACATTTGTTAATTTGACAGACACTTATCCAAAGCAACATACAGTGCATTCAAGATGTATATTTATTAGGGCTGTCAATCGATTCAAATTTTTTATCAAATGAATTACTTGATTAATCAAAATAATTGCATGAAATAATATTTGTAGAGAAATTCTCTCTCTCTCTCTCTCTCTCTATACATATATATATATATATATATATATATATATAATGTTACATTATAAATAATCATATTTAAATAATAAATGTAAATAATAATTCAGAGAATTAAAATAAATTACTTCGTTATGGCAGACAAGTAAAGCATTGATTATGCAATATAAAAAGTGGCTTTAGAATGCAATATATTGTTTTTCCATATTATTGAACATAAATATTGGCCTATAGTCCTTAACAATCCATTTTGCAATTGAATTCTTCAGTCTGTCAGAGGGAGATTTATTATAAGGACTTTTGTAAGGCATGTCTGTGTAGAGTACACATGCGTCAAAAAGTCTCTTTTGGAGCAGTACAATGCATGATTGCATTGCGTCAAAAACACCGCATTTTAGGACGCTGTGTCAAGTTAAAATTAATTTTGAATTGAATCTTGAGCTGTCTGTACAGTTAAATTTGCACCTCTTGCCCCTTTCTGAAAACATTAAGGTGGAACTTTTAAGCTTGAATTGCTCCAATAGGAATATACCTTTGTACAGTGCTAGGGCAAGATTATTAATGTATATTTTTAATGCATTATTTTGTAATATAATTAGTTGCACTGAATTAACATGTTAAATCAGAAGCGGGAATCAAAACCATGATATTGTGTTGCTAGCACCTTGCGATTGAGTTTACAGGTAATGGCTCCTATAAAACATGGTTGTGATCTGGTGTCTCAGATGATTCTATTAAAATTCTTCATAGAAATAAAAATAGACATTAACGAGACTGTTGTCGACATAGATGACACTGCATTCTGGTTTCAATACTCCAAGGACAAATGCATCCTGTTCATTTTTATTTTACTACTTAGTTTCCCATCAAACCAAGCTGTTAACAACAAACTACAAGTAAACAGTCATTCAGTAACTGAATTACCCAAATCAATGTGGCATGATGTTCTTTCTAAAAGTGGCATAATGCTGAATTAGGTAACCAGCAGTCTGTGAGAAGCCTTGTGCTTCTCAAATCCTAGAAGGGCTGGCACATGGCCAAATACATTCTTTGCTGTTCGTTTTGTTTACCAACAAACAAGTTTCAAAATATTGCCATTTTTGCTGGCATTCCATACATTACATGTTTGTTAAAAAGGTTAGAGACTGAGCATTCCATTTATAACTGTCCATTTCCTGAAAAGGCCACATTTCTTTCTTGGCACCTCAAGTACATTCTGTCTGGCCCCCTATGAGCACTGAACAGCTAAATGGATCAGCCGTAATGTAAGTCACAAGAGGACCAGGTTAAGAAAGATTGAGAACTGAAGTTTTACACAATACTGACCATGTTTGGTGAAAGTCGGGCCACTGTAGACCACAAGAACCCCTTGTGATTTAGTCTGGCATAGCCAGAGTTTTGATTTGCGACATGGAAGTCTGGTCCAAATCGCAGCTTATTCCATCTAAGAACTGCCCATTTTGATAGGAAGAGGCCTTTTAAAGCCTGTTGAGGCAAAAGGCCTGGGTCATTTCATGTGAACTCAACCAGATGTCCAGGCTCCAAATGTTGTTTTTGATTTTTACTATTAAAAAGATATACAAATGATAATGAAAGCCAAAGCCATAAAATGCCAAATATTTTTGAATAATTAATAATTTTGTAGCGATAAATGGTTTCAATTGGGTTTTTGTAATACATTTGTTATAAACTATAGGTCAAAAATATAATCCCTGAAAATTATTTTGGCTTTCTAGCATCATGCTTTACCATTTGAGCTACAGAAACCAATTATAGGCACTCAAAGATATCTTATTCTTTTAGGTTCTGCTTCTAAACCAACTTTCATTTTTGTATCTTCATTTATAGGGCCCTATATGGTTCAATCCTTGAGATATAGGGCTTTAAATGTGGCTCCATCTAAAAAAAAATAAGTTTACCTATTTTCAATGGTTGAAAACCAACTGTGGGTCACATGGTATGAAGCTAGTTTTTCTAAACAAAGGTCTGAAGTACAAATAATTTTGAAACTAGAAATGTACCTTTATTCCCATAACAACAGTAAAGGTCAATAAAAAAAAAACTAGCTATGATCTAACTTCGGCATTTAAGAATATCATAGACTTTTACAGATAGCCTAAGTGTGTACTTTGATGTTCGGAAACTGTTAACAAGTTCTTTAAACTTATGAATATACTTTTCTTTTCTACACTATCTTCCCTTTTACACTGTGTACTGTATAATGAGCATTGTGCTTGATGCAAGGAAGCATACGCACTGCAATCCAAACAAATTCCCATAAGATCTTGAAGTGTCCACTCAGATTTTGTTATCTTTTCCTTTTGGCTGTGTCTTGTGCACAAACTGAACTGAACACTAAGCAGAAAGTTTTTCCTGAGTAAGCAACATACCCTGGTTTTACAGCCTCCGACTGCAGAGCACAACCCACAGAATCTATAAGAATTGAGAACAGTGAGACATTAATAAGACGTTAATGCCTCTAATGTACAACTCATCACAAATCAGACAACATAGTATAACAGCTAAATAATGCATAGAGCATATCTTAGCCGTTTATCTTCTCTGTCTAAATGCCTTCTCTTTAGTGAACGGAAAAGTTTAAGCATTTATTTTAACGACCTGAGGCTGACAATAAAGATGCCATTTCACTGTATGTGACACATGAAAAACAATGATGCCTGTCTTTGGGGAGCTTCGAAATGGAGGTTAATGATGAGCTATTCGTAGTGCTAGCAATTCTTCACTATTTACAGTAAAAAGAGAACTGCTGGTGTATTTAGGATTCCAGTACATATTGTGCATCTGTCTGTTACTATATAAAGCAAATTGCAACTTCATGCACAACAATAACCAATCAACCGAAGAGCTTCAGTACAATAACTAGTAACTTGTGTGTCTGATTTGCATTGTAACATGGATTTAGTTGATTAATTGTGCAAGTATG